>NC_073746.1:276225890-276518390 GCF_029784135.1 Toxorhynchites rutilus septentrionalis | reverse complement strand
CTTTAATGAGCAGATGAATTGTACAGAGAAAGTGACAAGTGTAGCAATTAATACAATGGTCCTTGATAAGGAAGCAGATACTAACAATCACAGAATCAACGCCTGCGAAAACACCACATACCGCTGGTGATAAGGCACGGTCATCTTAGTAACAGGAGCTCGATGAACTACTTTTTTGTTTTATTTTCATTCCGACGTAGAACTACGTCTTTCATTAAGGGTGCCAAATCAGAAAATAGGTCACGTTCTTATGAAATAAAGTTAACCTTAATAGATATTTTTGCCGCCAAAGGATTTAGGCGATTTACATACCAAACGAATCGGAAATTCCCTAAGATTTGTTTGATATGCTATACATTACAATCCGATAGTCTGTATATGGTTAAATTGATGAAAATTGGAAGCATTCCCATTTCCTCCTATATTTGTGTGCTTTCCCGAACAGAGCTGTCAATAACGAGCAACTTATCGACGAGCAACGAAGAGGAAATCGTAAGATGTAAAGCCTTCGTGAACAAAGGAAAAGAAGAAGAACGAAGGGTAATATTTGCCTAGAGTATAAACTGTGGATCTCGCTGAGGCAAACTTTTATTCTTCGTGAGGAAATCGACTGAACAACATCGTTGCTGGGCGACCTGGACGGCGAGGGATCGAATGCCTTTCTCATGGCAATGGGGGTGGAGGAGTAATATGAGGGAGAAAGTAAAGTTTTCCAAGGGCCTTTTTGAAGATTAGAGACGAAGGAAGAAGGAAGGCAAACTTTCAGTATCGTACCGCTGCAAAATACCTCTCGGAAAACCCCTTCAATGGAGCCGGAGGTAGAACCATATCAGTTTCTCGTAACACTCACACATTGTAACCTTATGTTTTCCCTCTTCGGGACTAACCGTTCTGTCTAAAGTGTACTTCTTCGCACATTTTGCACGCTTACCGATGCGCCGAATTGAAACAAGTAAACATGTGCTTCTCATCTTTTTCATACAAATAGCGCGCCGGAGATTTCACCTATGCGATTTTCGATTCCGTCTTGGTGGTTTCTCTCGACTAAAGTGCGTACAGAACCGACCAGCAAATAGTCACTCTGTTTTTAAAATGCTTTTTACAGTTTCCCAGTGTTTTTTTGTTATTTTTTTTCACTTCCTCTCTGTACACTTAGTTAGTGTGTATGGTCAATTCATTAATGAGACGGCTTCATTCACCTCAGTGCTCAGAGCGGAGCAAAAGGTGAAGAAAAAAAAACAAATGGTTAAATGAAGTTTTTCAACCACGGCGTCACTTTGATTGCGTATACTTTTCTAAGCTTCAGTGGAATGTGTGTTGGTTGATCGTGGGTAAGGGTTTACGGGGCCGATCTGATTCGCTACTGTGGACGTGGGAGTTTAACATGTAGGAAAAAACTTTTTTTTTCCTCAGAAGACATTGTTCGATCACAGCACAGATACAACATCTTGATTTTTCATGAGAATCTACGGTAAACTGTTCTTATTTGCAGATCACAGCATTTGGGGATGTTTCGTCACAGCCGGTGAAATGACAACAATGTGACATCATCGAAAGTAGTTACCAAGGCAGGAAAAGAAAAACAAATAGTCAGGAAAAACAAACATTGCCTTCACTCCGCTCTGCTCCGAATACGGTTAGGGCGGAGATCTCGACAATTACAGGCGCCGTGGCTGCTGTGGTAACTGAATCTTACCACACAAATGTCAATTCGTTAGCAGTTTCCTCTTTCTTAACCAACTTCGACGAATGAGTTTTCGCAGAGCGCTGCAAATGTAAGCTCAAATTTCAGACAGCGTCATTGCATCGCACAGAGTGATTTTAATTAGCGGTATGAGGGATACTACACCTTGGACCGGTAAGTCTGGTCCGGCACAGCCCGACAAAATATTGTTTCGATTGTAATCAAACCACAGCGACTCACGGTCAATCAAAGTTTTTCCGGTCTCTCACGCCTACAGTTCGTCTGGGCTGATGATCGTTGCCTTTTTGGAGGAACGGTCAGTTTGCTGGGGGCGGCTTCTGGCCGGAGGGGTGGACGTATGCATACCCTTAGAAAAATCCTCGGTCGAAAACTACTAAATACATTTGGTAATGCAAAATTAGTAGAATGTACAAATTGTTTTGTACATATTGTCAACAAACCCGCATCCCTACCAGAGTTTAGTAAGCTTGGATATTGTCATATCTGAAAATTGGTGAGAAAAGCGCGTATTAACCATTTTCATTGTTCCCATAAGGCAATACGGAGGTATAATAAGGATATAATTCTGATACGTGCATTTTCGGCGAGAAAATGTAGCCGATATTGGGCTTCCGAATCATGGTTCTGCTTGACATATGTGTTTATTAGTACGGTCGAAAATGACTATAGATTGGTAGTATTTACCAAAAAATTCGTTATATTTACTAATTATTTCTCTCAGTGTAGTGGGTAATGCTCTCAGGTATGAGAAAGTAAAAATAAATGATAGCTGAGGGAAAACATTTAAAGCTATATCAGCGAGGCGAACAGTTGCGGCTAGTTTGCAAATTAAGTCTGCGCATTCATATGATACAGTGATCATCTAGGGTAAACGGCGGAGGAAATGTAGTGCGAGCGTGTACGTGACGTTAGACTAGAAGTTCATTAAGTTTGTTATCGTTTTTATTACTTTAGATAATAGCAAATGAAATACATCATGATTTGAAGAAGGACCGGAGCACAACAAGACGTATTTCGAAGCAATCAGCAAATATGATCCATGGTTCAATCCACAAACAACGTTTTTTAAAGTAGAACGCGAAAAGTGCACAGTATGAATCGACAACAGTCATTTTAATTGATCGAAAATCGATTTATTTACATGTGGACTTCGTGATTGAACTTCATTTCCACTCCCTTCATGCGCAATGTACAACAAAAGTGTACATATCCATAATTTTAACGTCCATTTTTCCTCAAGCGTGTAAAATGGTTAAAATAATTCCAATAAAAAAGTCAGTGAACTGCTCCGATGTTTCGAATCTTAACCAATTAGCATTCTTAGTGCTCTGTCGAAAGCATTCGAAAAGCTTATCAAATCTCAAATGTCTGATTTTATAAGCGATATGAGACTATTAAGTGATGTTCAATCTGGGTTCCGGAAAGGACATATCACTGAAACGGCATTATTGAAGGTACATGACGACATCGCTCGTATTGTCGACAAAAAAGGAGTTGCTGTATTATTGTTGATTTTTTTTGTTTGTCTTTATTCAAGAGACTTTCAGCCGTAGGCTGGTTCGTCTCTGCTTTTATTGTTGATTGATTTTGCCAAAGCATTTGATCGAGTCTCCCACGATAAACTCTTTAATAAGCTTTCTTATAAGTTTGGTTTCTCTCGGTCTGCCATAAGCTTGATTAAATCATACCTTTGTGATAGAAATCAAGCTGTGTTCTATAATGAAGTATTGTCTTCCATCAAGCCAATATGCTCCGGTGTTCCTCAGGGCTCCGTTCTCGGGCCGCTTCTTTTTTCGCTATTTATTAATGATTTGCCGGCGGTTATGAAATTTTGTAGCATACAGTCAACCCTCCTATAACGCGGTGAGTGAGTACCGCGTTATATGGAAACCGCGCTATAAGAAACTCGGATTTTGCATACAAACTAGGCTAATCCGTAGCGCGTTGTATAGAAACCATCTACCGTGTTGTATGGAAACCGCGTTATAAGAAACTCAGAATGAGTACAAATCACATCATTCGTACCGCGTAGTATAAAGAGCAATAAGAGATCATAAAAGGAAATAATAAAAAATAAAACAAAAAGTAGATGGGTCTGAGCCTAGGGGCACGGACGGAAGTTTGACGTAAGACTCTAGTTGTTCAGAACAGTTTTTTTAAATGTAATTCTTTTCATTGTTCAGAAATCTGTTAGTTTAATTCTTTTGAAACTCTAAATAGTAGCCCTGAAAAGTAGCTTTTTCGGTGGAATAATGTTCGTTTGCAGACTATCACAATCAAGTCAAACTGATTCTACTTCTCAATCTATAGAAGAAATTAAGTCATTGAGAATTATTAATATGAGTCATGAAAATTAATATTTCATTTCGTTTCATTTTTGTGATGCGATGTAATGCCGATCTCAATAGGTCCTCGCATGATAATCGCTGCAATCCTCCTAGTATTGATATCATTCTTCGCTGTGCAATTGCCCAAGTTGCCGCAGCCCGGAAGACACTCGCTTATGATATCCATCACCCCGTCATATATAGAAGCCATTCCCTAACTGGATTATCTTCAACTGGACTTATCTATAACAGGGCGTACGTTAACTGGGATGCAAAGCAATTATGTATCAATAATAGATGTTATCTTCAATTCAAAGTATTGCATTTGCTGTTTTGCAGCCCAGTTAGCGAGTAAAATTCGATAAGTGTATTGATTTTTCGGCATAATCAACGAACCTTTTTTTTTTGTTAAACTGAGCACTTGTTTAATTATTTCCATTGTTGATGACTTAGACGAAAAAATTGCTGGATAAATTTGCTGTCAAGAGATATATATTTTAACATATATCGTAAGAAATATTCTGCGTAATATTGTATTTGAAAACTCTTCATGAACATTACATTTTTCGTAGAAGGAGTCTCCTGTGTAGAAATTAAAGACGTAGTTCTACGTCAAAACTAAACTAAAAATTTTCATTTAAATGTTAAAATTTCAAAACAGTATTCGGGTGTTCTTCTCTGATAAAAACGTTGATGATGCTGAAGTTAAAGAAGTGGCTTCGCATAATCAATCTGCATTTCTGTAATCATTTTTAAAGTATAACGATTTTTTGAAAACAAAACAAAATACGCTTGTGAAGATTTGTGAACTATACAACAGTTCATGTTGCAAACGTTTATCTTCGAATAAAATACTAGTAGCAGCTGAATACTACTTAAATAATGAGAGAGTGCTGAATTCATTCAAACTCTTGTGATCATCCTTTCTTCTTAACATTTCAGATAAACCCTTTTCCGCTTTCTGTCGTACTGTTTTCTACCGCTCCTCTAACCCAGCTTAACACATTAAGGACCGCACGTTTTGGGGCAAACTTGAACGCTTCATTTGTTCGGATTCCACGAATGAGATCGTTTCCTTCGATGTGGATGAGACGAAGGCGAGGTAGGCCTTGTTAGATTCTTGGGAAACCTTGGGGATTTTTACTTCAAGTGTAGAAAACACTGGTTATTTCGTGATCCATCCGTTACAGACGGAACGCGAAACACGAGAAATCTCGTGAGCGGTCTGCAATGTGTTAATAACCAAACGGGCGCACTTTCTCCATATATCTGTCTTGAACTCACCGAGTAGTTCGATAGGTTTGGCAATGACAGCTAATTTTGCAGCACATCTTGACTTGCGAATCATATCCTCTAAGCCGAAGCGTGCCTGAAACCGATGTAATAAACGGCATTTTTGTGTGGACGATATTTCTATGAAGATCAACGAAGATCTCCATAGAATGTATTGCTGGTCACAGAAAAACCTTTTGCCCATAAATTCTTCCAAAACTAAAGCAATGTTTATATCTAAGTTGAGAACATCATCTGGCTTACCTGTGTTAGTTATCAATAACGAACCAATCCAATTTGTTAACAAATTAACCAATCTTGGCGTAATTTTTACTTCTAATATAAGTTGGGAATCGCAACTCTCAAGTTGGTAAAATTTTCGGTGTGCTTAAACAGTTGAATTAAGTTACCAAATGTTTCGACTTCAAAGTAAAACTCAACCTTTTGAAAGCGTTGATTTGTCCTCATTTTATGTATGGTGACTTTGTATACACCAATGCCACTCAAGAATCAATGAACATACTAAAAGTAGCTTTGAACTGTTGCATAAGGTATGTTTTCAATATTCCTAGAATAGGTAAGGGTTTCGCCCTTACAAAAACAATTATTGGGATGCCCATTCAACCGATTCTATAAGTACCGAGTTTGTTCTATCTTGTTTCGTTTGGTAATGACTAAAGTTCCTAATTGCCTATTTTTTAAGTTTATTCCATTCCGTAATACACGAGTTAATCACTTTTTAATACCATTTCATTCATCGCACTATTATAATTAGTCGTTGTTCTCTAGAGGCATAGTATATTGGAATCGTTTACCAACTAAAATAAAATATTGTTCATCTGAACACAATTTCAAGCGGGATTTACTCTTTCACCTGAATAGTATTAGTTAGCTTGTTGTAATTGAGAAACGAATACGATGTAATTTAAGTAATGAATAAGTTTTCAAATATTCTTCAAAGTAGACCAAATTGTAGCATTAAAAGAGGCAAATGTCTCAAGTTACATGATTTATTCATACAATAAATAAATAAATAAATAAAAGTGATCAGTATTTTAGAAAACGAACTAACGCATAAATATAAATGCACTATTTGTAGCCTACATTTGCTTCAAAAGCTCTCTAAGAGCTATTCTGAACGAGGGCTGTTAGCGAGACCCTCAATCGACACGAAACAATTCCAAAATAATTAAATTTCCCGGATTCGAATGTTGGTATAACGTTGCTTCCCCCAGGCATAATGTTCTCGCACGAGACATTCGCTTACAGACATGCTGGATGTCCGCTCAGCTTATCGTGATTAAAAACTAGGGCACCATAAACCATGAATCGAGTAGATCACAACTTGTTTTTCGGTACTGAGTAATGGTGTGAGCTTTCATAATTCGCGACAGCCCAATCGCCGTCACGTCGTCCGTTCGAGAAGTGCGTAAATTTATGATTCCGGAGGATTGAAGGAATTTTTGTCAGTTTTGTTCCTTTATTAATTCGCAAACTATCGTGATACCAACGGAGGTGAATTATGAATAGTTTTTTGTGGGTCGATTCTCTAACTCAACAATAACATGTGAATGGTTGTCTCTGCTGTCTAGAAAACGCTACTTGATAATCCTATGAGATCATGAGACATTCATGAGATCGATGAGACTTTTTTAAAAAAATGCATAACATCTCAAAAAAAAATCAAAACATTTAGAAAAATAATTCACTCAACAAATTATGGAACAAATCATAGTTGAGATTTTGACGTAGGACTACGTCTTTCATTTCTATACCGGGGTGTAAAATCAAAGTTTCGAAAACGAAAGCGTTACGCCGGGGACCGAGATTTTGAGCGTTAATAGCTCCTAAGCAACTGAACGAAATGGTATGATAAACACTTCATTCGAAAGATATAATGTCTACGCGTTTTATACTTGTTACTTTTTGTTCCAAAAATTTGTTTCAACAGCCATAAAATTGCTTTCAAAACAGGCTATTGAAATCACCAATCGGTATATAAGCGAGCGCCGCTCGGAAATTCACTCAGTTATGATTGAACAGCGATTGGAGCATGTTGTCGATGTTGTCGCTGTTGTGGTGAAGCTAACTTCGTTCATCATAAACCACACTTTCTCTCGATTCAATCACGGCCAAAGACATACTTGTTATCCAGCATCGAGAAGAATCTGGAAAGATGTTAACGTTGCTGAAAAATAATTGAAAATCCGATTCAAGCGAAAGAGTTTATTTTAATGTTTTCTATTCATATAATACTGCGATCAAATGCATTTCGTTTTGTGATTTTTCAATCAAGTGCAATTGTCAGGAAAGCTTCTGAAGATTATTCTTCCCCATCAGTTAAATATTTTCGTATCCAATATCGAAGTCCACCAAATATTTATTTATTTATTCATTTAGAATGGATTCAGATTCAACTTCAAACAAATGATTACTAAATCAACGATAGTCCTCCGTCAACTTTGCGGTTATAGCACAGATATAACCCACTACCTGTTTTTTCCAAATTATATGACTGCGAAATCGTATGATAGTACCGAAAGAGGAAGTGACTCCCTATGGACCTTTGCTATCGAGTTTATGAGTATAGCTATGCGTGGATACCGTGGTTGAATGATTGGAATCACACATAGCATACTGAGAGCTTCGGGTTCGATTTCCGTTCGAACAGAGGGATTTTTTCGTCAAAGAAATTTGCAAGGTACATACAAATGCGTGTTTTTGAATTTGTCATTCAGAAAACAATTCTGCGTGTTGCGTGTTGTTTGGCATGGGAATCCCGAGTACTAACAAAAATAACTCCAGAAAAAGCTCCTAAAGGTCAAGGTAAAAAAAAGGGAAGATCACGTTAGGGACCCTATAAGTCTTTACCTTTGTTCGTTAATATCTCATTCCTACTAATTCCTACCTACTGATTTTTCAAATGTTGTTTACGACAAATCAAAAAATACTAACACGCCACATAAAATACGATTAGAATTTTAAGGTAGATTGCGATACGGGTCAGACTCGATTGTATACAGACTCGATTATATACAGACTCGATTATATGTGATTCGATTATATACAATTTTGGACTCGATTATATACAGTTTGGAAAAAAAATTTTTTTTCTATTTCAAATATGACTTATTTCAAGAAGAAATGTAACCTTTCAACGTTAAGGTGTAATTTAAGTGGCTATTACTTGTACAATGGAGTAAAAATAGTGATTTTTGAAGATTTTGCTTGAATTTTCACCAAGAATTGTTTATATTGATATTGCAGCCACATTAAGAAAGACAGAAGTTGGGTGTCAACGAACTAATTGTAGGGCGGTTAGAGAGTTTCAATTAATTGATAGAAACAATCTTGTGTAATATGAATTTTTACGATGAAATTAATAATAACACATTAAAAATTATTAACTTTTAAGTTTTTCATTTCCAAAATGTTATTAAAATCAACTAATTTAGATGTTACACTACTATATCCTGTACTAAATTTTCTCATCTTTCAAATGAAGGCAACAGAATTGAATTCCGTTGCGTACTTTGTAATGTAGAGCCAGTTTGAGGCAACAAAGTCCGAAACAAAAAAAAAGTTCAATAACTCTGTCATTGTTGAAATTTGAACATATGCGTAGAAGGATTTTTTAATCAAATTTGATCGTCTATCACTTTCTGAGATAATTTGGATAAATTGATTTTTTTCATGTGAGAAAGGTGTTTTCTGACTTTAAGGCGATGAATCAAAAATCAAATTCCTTTTTCATATTCCGATTATATACAGTGAAAAGAAATCAAAAGTCACAGGAGGGTTGTGTCTGAGACACGACCGCATAGTTGACGTAGGATTCCGTTAGGCTATCTGTTGATTTTGGATATGTTTTAAGAATTTAACTCTTTGATAATGATTTGGTGGCCCCGAAAAGGGCCGTTTTGTTTGGTTGTTGGGTATTGTTTGTTCACTCCACCAGTGTTTACAACCGAGTGATGATGACAGAAGGATGGTAATTAGTCGTTAGACAGTACGTATCAGAGGCCGGAATGGAATGGAATGAGATATGATGAAAACCGCCCTCTGTGAACCTAGACGAGATGCCTCCAGTGTTAAGTATGGATGAACATAGAAAAAAAAACACATCAATGTTATATAAGATAATTATGAATACCGAATAAAATTATCAATTTTTATCATCAGTAAAACATGTTACTTTAATATAGAGAAAACATATTTGAAATGGGAAAGGTAATTTTATTTTATAACTTTTAGGTCATGAGTGTTTATTCAACCCAATGCGAATTTTAATTGGACTAACAACACCTAATTCTATATGTAGAGCATATGGGAAATCACTTTTTCGAATATTTCTTTACTTTTCCAACTTTTCTGGTCGTATGAACTTTCCTTGGGTGAAAATGAACAAAACAAAACAGACAGCTTGAACCGAACGACCAGTTCTCAAGCGGAAACACACCTTGGTTTTTATTTATGAAAATTGAAATAAACCGTTTCATATATTAAGTCATTTTTAACACAACTGCTACCATATACAATTTTACACTTATACTTGTGCTAAATTTTTCACAATACACGATCAGTCATTGATATGAAATGTCACAAAGCAACCAACATTAAAGTTCCAAATTTAAATTTAATTTGCTAGAATTAATCGTATTCCTCACCTTACTTGCAATATAAAAATGCCCCTGACTTGCATATATTTGTAATGCCGATTTCCCCCGAGCACCTTGGTTTTGATGTCTTTGTTAGGGAATACACTTCGGTGGGAACAAAAGCTCCCCCTAATTTCATGTATTTGCAATATCGATTTCTCCCAGGCAGCTAGGTTTTGATGTCTCCATTAGGGAGCACATTTCGGTAGGAACAAAAGCTCCCCCTACTTTAATGTATTTGCAATGTCGATTTCCCCCAGGCAGCTTGGTTTTGATGTCTCTGTTAGGGAACCGCCACATGTGTCGTTAATTTTGGCCACTCAGAAGTTGGTAGGATAGGGGTTAAGATTTTTTAATTGTTCGATGTTTAGTTTTATGACATATATAATTTTATTCAATATAAAGTATTGTTATGGAGTTCCGAAATCGATTGACGCAAAAATTTCATCAATCCATCATGAAATGACTGAGCAATAATTGTTTGAAATTGGACAATTTTCACGATGTACTCGATTTTCGATTTTAAATTTGTACCCCAATATGTTCCCGAAAGACGTAATCCTACGTCAAAAACCGTATATAATCGAGTCCACGCTGTACATGCGAAAAACTTTGCTACCCAATACGACACATAATGACGGTTTTCGTGATGCCCTTTCAATCGTTCGTCTGAGAAAACCCGCTAGGATTATGCAATCAACAAAATGCTTGCTGATTCGAGGGCTAAATAGCATCTTCATTCTCCCAACATTAATATTGCGTAATCTATTAAGCAGAGCTCTTTCCATTTGGATCAACCCTTGGATGATAACTCGAACTAAGAGGAATGACATAAATGGTGATTACCATTTCTTCTTCTCGCGAGACTATCATTCGCATAAATAAATTCGGACAGAAAAAGGTTTAATGAAGAAAACATAATAGTATTCAATTTGAACCATTGTTTGTACGATTCAGATGAATCATTCAGAATTGAGCACGTTATCTGCTGAGAAGAACATGAACAAAATTTGCAATTCCGGTTGTCATCATCATGTTGATACATAATATAAAAGGTATGCTGTTTACATCGATTTCTCATCTTATATCCCAGAATTTAGCTCATCCTCTTAAGTTCCTCATAACCGTTGTAGACAGGTAGGGCTGGACTCATTACGTTCTTGAAGAGATGTTGCCAATGCCTATTCACGTCAGATTTGCTTAGTGCACACATTGATTGTCCTGAACTACTTCGGTTAGTCAATTTTGACACTAGCCGATGTAATTTGTATTCTAATACTCGTAATTACTTGTTCCTCCCATCATAACGCACAAATTACGGATTCAGCAATCCCGTTTCCAGTATGTGTCGTGTGTTTAGCCGATGTAGTTCCTTTTTCGATTGTCATCTATCTCGTTCGTTCCTTTGTTTCCTGTAGTCATCACATAGATTTAGTTTACACATAAGTTAATTTAAAGAAGTTTTTTGTAGATTAGCAGTTAAGTTTCATTCATTGGGGTACTTATATAAGCCTGTTGACGTTTTGTGAATAAATATTGAAATGACAAGTGAAATCTGGAATCAAAACGTTAATTTTTGGGAGTGTTCTTCGTAGGTTTGAGCAAATATTAATTTTTTCAACGATTAGCACACTCTAAACTTATATTATTTATTACTTACAAAATAAATCATGATGAAGAGAAGTTATGCTTCCGTTGCACGTGAAGTATATTTCTTTAGAATGTAAGGGAGCGATAAACCACAGAAAATTGTGTCAAAAAAATGGCTAAGAATGTCTCTGGAAGACCACCTACTTCCATGTGCAAAATTCTTCATATCTGGATGGAATGTCGTACCTGTACAAACATGCAGATCCTCAAGAGTGCCTTTGTTGAACTGGTTACGCGGCATCAAAAAAAGAGAGTCGTTATATTTAAAGACTCTGATAAGTTCAACGAACATAAGATGGTTCTACGCGTGATTTTGAACGTAGTGATATTAAAAATGCTGCCCAGAGGATGAGTAATGAATCTCCCAACATTCACACATTCACGAACAACGAATGCTTAATTCATCGTTATTCAAAGGTATCAGTTATCCCATGCTAATTTTATCAAATTTATGGCTGTCAAGTGATGGAATAGATACATTACGGGCCCTATTATAGAAATCGAATCGAGGATTCAATACAATCGCTATCACTATCACACCGAGTAAAATCTGGAATTATAGAAATCGAGGAAACAGCTCGAATCGTTACTCTGCTCGGAAGTCAAAGTCGGTGCTGTAATATTTTGAAACGAGTTTGAAATATTTCACAAAGCACTATGAAAAGGATGCTAAATCTTTTTTTTTAAAGATCTGTTATGAAAATAATAAATATCTATATTTTCAAAAGTGTTAGTATGGTTATGTTTCGGAGAAAACTGATATTCCCTTAAAGAATGAATCTTAATAGGGGTAATGCATGCATGGATGTGTAATAAAAACGACATCATGGAACAAATACTCTTCATCGTCGTCCAAAAACGAAGCCATGACATGAAGATGCCAGAGTTGCCAAACAATTTAAAATTTCTGATTTTTTAAATTTCTGTTTTTATGAATCGTAACATTTGGTTGCATATTAATGATTTTGCATATTTTCAATTAGGCAATCTCAAAAATATGTTTAAAAAAAAATAAGTCTTTACCCATATCTATAATATAATAATGATATCCATAACAACTCGTCCAAGTTTGTCGGGAGAGTCTTTTCTCCGTGCAAAACAACGGCGCTTAACTCCATTGCAATTCAGAAACAACTTGAAAATTGTGACTCTTTCGCAACACATGACCGTAGTACCGAATGCTTCGTATACAGCCGATACCCAAGACCATCTTGTTGGATTGATGGACTTGTTATCAAAGTGGCGAGAAGAATATTCAGCCTAGAAATTGATGGATAGTGAAGCAGCATCGACATCGTATCGAATTTAAGCTTCATCTAATTTTAGTGATAATGTGGATGACATAAATATTGCATTCGACTATGAGTACACCGTCGATGAAGCGAAAACTTTCCTAGACAGAACAGAACAAAATTCGTTGTTCTATATAGTTCTTTACATCATCAAAATAAGAGCATGCAACAATTGGTAGTCAGCAAAACACAACATGCATGTTATCAACCATCTTTTTTTTCATATTTACGAGCTAGAGCTAACAACTCTCCCATCTGAATAGTGAATGATGAGACTTCCCATTTCTTCTTAGCAATGGAAATTATATTCCGAAATATGATATCGCATTAGGGACCTAACGAAGCTAAATTGACAATTATGTATGTGAAAAAAAAACACATACATAAACTTAAAATAGTGAATTTAATGAATATTACGATATTTAGTTTAAAAGAAATGTGAAGGAATTATACTTCACATTTCCTTTAAACTAAATATCGTAATATTCATTAAATTCACTATTTTTAAATTCAATACAAATCCAACGCTATTTATTTTTATTGGCAACACTGAAAAAATCGACTTTGTTTACAAAATTTATCGAAATAAGCCAATCAGAAATCAGAACGACTGATAAAAATTTGGTCCGTGAAAGACCCCCATTGTCCGATCATATCTTAGGTTCAAAATGGTGGTGATTTGTCTGTCCACTCATTCTCAGCCACTGAAATATGCGCTGGAAGTAAGTTCTGAATTGTAAATTATAACATGATTAATATAAATAATGCTGGATTGAACACTTACTTTGTATAGACTATACTGGCAGCACAGTAAAATAAATACTGATCAAAACAAACGAACATGTGTTGAAAATTGCATATATTTAAGCGTTTCTGAAATGTTTCCCAAAGGAAATTATCAGCGACGCAAACCAAAACAAAATAATTCTCTGTAGATATGCAACAAGCGAACCAAACAACTCGAAAAGTTTTGACACTTGCATCGATAGCTATCACTCGCTCGTAAAGTAAAATAGAGCTAACGAGCAAAATTTTTATCGCCTCGATTTCTATAATAGGGCCCTACATCGTGACTTCATCACTCTTGCAAGAACAGTAACAGTACAATTGAGATTTCGATAAAAAAAAGGAATAGCGCCCGATCTAAACGTAAGTTGAAATTGAGCCTTTTCCACGCAGGATTACTTTTATGAGGGCCCAATTATAGAAATCGAGGCGATAACAATTTTGCTCGTTAGCCCTTTTTTGCTATTGTAGATACCGAGGAATTCGAAAGCAACAAGCGAGTGATAGTTGCAGTGTGCAACTTTCAGAATTGTTCGAGTTGTTTGGTTTGCTTGTCGCATATCTGAAGGGAATTATTTAGTTTTGGTTTGCGTCTCTGATATTATCTTTTGAGAAAAATTTCAGAAACGCCTAGATAAATGCAATCGAAACACATGAAATTCGAGCTCGGTACATGATTATCTCGGTTTACAAAATACGAGATTTTGCTCGGTGTGATAGTGATAATGATTGTATCGAATCCTCGATTAGATTTATATAATAGGGCCCATAGGATTTAAAATCTATATAAATAAAAATGATTTGGTATCCGTATGTTTCCGATTGCTCAGAACCAGGACCCGAAATCTTCGAAGATGAAAAATGAAACTCGGTTCTCGTCTTAGTAGATTCGCTTCGACAAGGGTTACTACTAGGCTTACGCCGTCAATATGACTTGAATTGACTAGAAATGAATTGACGATGCAAAAAAGTAGTTACACCATTAATAGACGGCTTCATTGTGACCTCAAACCAACGAACTTAGACTGTTACCAGGTGTGCTATAAAGGTACTCGCGTTAATATTAGTAAATAGCGTGCAGTTTGGGAGGATTTCTAAACAAAATTTTAGTTTACTTTGTCTCCGAGTTCAATTTTGTGAAAAATAAGATACAGAAAAACGGGTTTATATCAACAAAGCTTACAAATTTGTCAGTGTTTCCGAAGGCAACACTGCACGCTGTTTTATATGTGTGAGTAAATTACGATACGAAAAAATCACCTGTAATATATGTCAAAACACGTTGAACTCAAATATCGATACATGCATATGTGATACTTGAGAGAGAGAAACGAATTCACTTTAAAGGAACTCACATCAATATGTAATGAAGTTCATTTGACGGGCAAGAATGAAATGAGATAGTCGAGTCGTAGAGTGAGATAGCGACTAAACGGACGGAGAAACTGCTGGAAGAAGCCAGAACTCATTTCCAATTGAATATGAAGGCGAATTTCTTCATAGTCCCCTAAGTATGCCTAGTTGAATAAGACAATATAGGATGGTGTACAGGAGAACGGCGTATGGCGAAGGAGAATGAACCCCGAACTGGCGCATCTCTACGACGAACCCAACATCCAGAAAGTCGCCAAGGCTGGACGAGTGCGATGGGCAGGGCTTGTTGCAAGATTTCCGGACAGCAGCCCTGCAAAGATAGTGTTCGCATCGAGTCCGGTAGGAACAAGAAGGAGAGGAGCTCAGCGAGAGAGGTGGTTAGACCAGGGGGAAGAGGGCTTGGCAACAATTGGTGCAGCCGGGAGTTGGAGAACTGCAGCTATGAGCCGAGTGCATTAGCGGAACAATGTTGTAAATCAGATCCTATCTCTTCAAGGGATGTAGCATCATTGTAAATAAATAAAAATGAGCAGTATCATTTTTTTTCAGTTTTTGTTCATCTTTTCCATTACTAACAGTTTGGTAATGTTATAGGGTGGTTCAAATATCATCGAATAACATGTGTATATGAGGAAGTGTACTCGTTGGCATTTATATGGAATTCAAAATAACTATTATAACTATTCAAAACAACCGCATGTCCATATTATTGATATTCATCTCCTCCTGGTTTGTTCGAGGAACATGTATCATTTGCTCAGTAACAGTTAGGACCTTACAAGGTCAATCTCGGGGAGAAATTGTAATTCTATAACAAAACATTTTGCATTCCACCTTATTCACGCTGGCTCAAAATATTTCTGCTCGTTTAAGGAAAAATGTATTTTCTCTTTAGGGGGCGCTCCTTCCGCTTCCCGTTTAATCGTTTCATTTCTCACACTGGAGTGAACTTTTCGATCGTCGTTTTACGAGCGGAATGAAACTTTCACTTATTCAAGCAGGTTATAGTCAAATGAATGTATGCGTAATAATAGGTGCCCCGTTGAGCAATGTCCAAATTTAAAAAAAAAATCTCAAAAATTTCAGTTTCGATTTTTTTATCTATTCAAAAGGGGGATGTTCCTGAGGGCCTATGCTATGTTCAACATTAATCGAGTTTCCGCTTGCTACAATTACGGCCTCCACACGCTTCCGGAAAGCACGGCAGGTCGTCAAAATGTTGCCTGGATCCATTTCTCTTCAGGTACGGGTCAATGTTTGTTTGAGGCTTCTGTACTCGGATGGCGTTGAGAAGCAGGCTTTGGGATGGATGGCGGCCACATATCCTTCGTCCAGAAAGGCATATGTTCCTGCGACCACATCTGAGTGCGGTTCGAGTGTGGTACGGAGCTCCATCTTGTTGGAATACAACATTTGGCTTCGGGCCGTACTGCTCTTTGATCCATTAAAGAACATATTTACTAAAAATCTCGTCGCTGACCTCCGAGTTTACTTCGTCACCTTCTGGAATGAACACCGGGTTCATTCTTCTGCCATCAGAAGCCACCACTCCAAACACCATAACGCTAGTAGGATGTTTGATCAGATACACGTTTTTATGCTCGTTAGCCACCTCTTTTACCGAGAGTGAACTAATATAGCAAGCGGTTCTGAACTTTGATATGGGATCGACGGTAAACATGCTCTCGTTGGTGAACATAATTACCGGATTTTCACGCTTGAGGAAGTTCAAGATTTTGTTGCATCGCTCGACTCGTACCTCCGTGATGCAGTTGGTAATCATGAGTTTTCTATGTGCCTTCGACTGCGCCCAGCAATCTACTCTTATGATCTTCCGTGCCGTCAAGACGCTGATTCCGTGTTCTTTCGCCGTTTTACTCATTGAACGCACACGCTGTCACTTCATCGGGTTCAAATCGGGTTCTTTTACTCACAGTCTATTATGATATGAATTATAGCTCACGTGGGTGCAAAGAAAACCAATGCATTGTATGCACAGGTGAAACTGGAATCTTATTTGACGATAATGCAAATATTCTCACGCATACGCTTGGATAATTTTCACCCTATTGGCTAGATATGGGTCCCTCCAACTTTCGTCTGTGTCGAACACTTGGAAAAGTTCTACGTGGAAAGTGTTTTTCTTCAAATGAAGAAGTTATTGCAGCTGTACTTTGAAGGAAAACAACTCTATGTGAAACTTTAGGGATGGAATACAGAAATTGGAGTGTCGTTGGCAAAAGTGTTCGTAGTCCAGCCTAAGTCCACTTGGCCACTCCTTCTTAATTTTTGTTCAACAATTGCCTATTTTTTTGCAGTTGGGAAATTGAGTTGGTTGAGATCCTCTTCGATGTTCCTCTCCTACTGTAGTGACAGCATGCCAAACTTTGTTATGTGTCGTGTCTTGTATGAAACTCGTCAAGTCGTGACGTTCCGTACCGGGTAATATTAAACGGTCTTTATCACGACAGTATTCTGTTCGCGAAAACTTTTGAGGACGCTTCGCGATATTTGTACCTGGGTAGGCTGACCAAATAGTTCAGGAATAAAAACAGGACACGTATACAAAAAAAAAAATAACAAAATGCTATTTTTTGAAGAATTTTATGAATCTATATATATATAAAAATGTATTTCTGTCTGTCTGTCTGTCTGATTCTTATGGACTCGGAAACTACTGAACCGATCGACATGAAAATTTGTATGTAGAGGTTTTTGGGCCCGGGAAAGGTTTTCGTGATATTTTGAGACCTCTTCCCCCTTTCTAAGGTGGGGCTGCCATACAAATGAAACACAAATTTCTACAATTATATAGTGACAAGTGCTGTTAGTCCATTTGATGTTTGCGCTATCGAAATTGATCTTTGTTCGAAATGGAAATGGATTTTAATGTGATGAAACGCACTCCTATATCTTCTTCTATCTATAACAAAAAAAAAGGATCGCCAGATGTGTTGATAAGAGCAGAAATCGAGGAAGGCATTGTCCGATTTAGGGCTGTCTTTATTATATATTTTCTGTATAAAACATCTATTCCATGTAACGGAGAAACATGTTATTTACAAGTGGTTGAAAAATCTTGAACGAGAATTGTGTCTGATAATAATCTGATATTATAATGATAAGTTTTGTTAGAAATACTAGGAATTTTATAGTAAAAAGTAAATTCAACGGAGACGAATAGAAGATCAATCAATGAACAGTTCTGCGATTGGACCCATGAACTTGCTCATAGTAAGAAAACGTGAATGTTTGAAGGTATTGATAACAAAAAACAAATTTGAGGCGGGACGAAGTTTGCCGGGTCAGCTAGTGAGTGAATAAAACCGAAGATGAAGCCAAATAATCAAAACATTCTTAGATTTACCTACTTTGTTCTCTACAATGAATTTTATTCGTTCATATTCAGATGATGGAGAGACTTTGCGAAGCAGATCAGGATATTTAGAAATTTTATCATAGAAATTGTCACATTCCATATCGATGTTTTGTTTTAGAAATATCCTAGCTACCAGTGATCCACGTTAAGTCGCGACTTTTTCGTTGCCTGCATAATGTTCATCGAACAAAATTCAATTGGTTCGGTACTACCACAGACACAAAATATAATTAGTAAGCTTCCCGAATTCCTTACACTTTGGATATTTGTTTCCCATTTCTGAAAATGATTTGCAATCAGCACAGATTCTTTGTTCCAACTTTTTACCTTTTATATTAAAATTCCTCCGATCATTGTCCACTAATCATACAATATGGTTTTATACATCTGAACTGGTGCTACCTTCAATCTCTGTTCATTCAGGAATGGACATGCATGGGAATGCATCGTCTTTTTCAACAAGGCAATAAATGTTTGAAAGGCTACCAAATGATATATCTGGTAAAAAGCAACCATAGTTTTAAGGCATGGGGTTTTAAATTAATCACGCAGGACATTTCTTTTTTGGAAGAAAATAGAAGCGCAATCCGTCAAAAATACTCCTCTCGATAAAAGATCCAAAAGAAAGAAATCATGTGTTACCATGCTCAAGTAATTTAGCTTACTGTTTACTGTTCAACACTTCAATTGTTCTACCCGAACCGTGTAGATATGAAAATGTTTGTAAGCTTTCACAGCGAAGCTTTCAATATGGATTGCCAAACAATGAATTTTATGTCGATGACAGGTGTGTGAAATTTCTGTGAATACAATGATAATTTTTTTATTTGTGTTTGGCTCAAAACAAAACGCGTCTGAAGATATCTGGAAAGAATTAGGGAAATCACGCTATAAGTAGGGGAGAGGGGGACACTTTTTTTTCTTTGATTTTTAATATTTTTGTAAACCCAAAAAAAAACCTGAATTCATCCTGGTTGTCATTTGGACATCAATGTATCATATGAGCGTGTTAGAGGTGTGCGTTGATGCGATTACGAATAGTTTATTCGAATTTTTGAAAATTGCCTTTTGTCCAAATGTGCCCCATGTGTGGGGCAGTTTCGGACAGTCTTCCGACAAACACTTACACATGTCCACCCGATGTGAAAATTCCATGTCTTTGTTTGAATTCAAACATGATTTTCGCTAGTGTTGAATGTCTATCCCAAACGCGAACAATGATACACAAACATAAACATTGTAAACAAACACGATGTTCATAATTCACGAACATCATGTACAAACATATCACCCGATGTCGCAGTATTCATTGCTTTCGTTTCGTTTCTTTTCACGCACGGAAAGAAATTATTCATCCTAAAATATTTCTTCGTAGAATACTTTTTCACAGAAACGAACTTGAAATTTAGTTCGCATTACAAAAATTACATGAACTAAGAAGCTATGAGTTCATGCACATTTTGCAAGTCTGATTATATAATCCTTGGTTTCGTGCAAAGAAAACATTCTCTGAATAGAAAGAAGTTTCTATGAGATTTTTTTGCGTGCATGTTGCCAATTGAAGTCTGGGGAAGCGACTGCACCATTGTCATGATAAATGCTTCCCTTCCCTTTTCATATCAACGCACCAACACACCGTGTGTTGAGTGGTGGTGGTGTGCTGTCTAATTCGCTTCTTTTACTCTACACACTGCTGTTGCTTGGGATGAAAATGCGAGAGAAACTGAACATCATGTTTGAACATCATGGGAAACAAACATGACACATTCTTAAACAACGGGTACAAAAAATAATGTTTGTCTGCAAACATAAAACTGCGTGAGTAGGGAGAACACTGTTCGTCTCGTACCCAGTGTTCAATGTGAAACACGGAAGACTGCTTTCGGACAAGGAAAAAAAAATTCAAATTTTATATTTATCAACAATTACTTCCGTTTCCTCTTATTTGCAGCATATTCTGCATTTTTCTGTTTATCAGTATTTGTCTGGAAGGAAACTGCTTGCTATGAGAGTCAGTAAAAATTCGTGATTTTGCTTAGTGGTTTTCCGGAGTGAAGTTTTTGGAAAAGGTTCAACATTTTCCGGGGACAAAGTTACAAAAGTAAAATCTATCTGTGTTGTAAACGCAATGTTTTGCAGTATTGTTGTATTACCCAATGAGTCAGTCGCTACCTCCGCTCCAGTAGCAAAGACAATGGACCCAGTTGGTCCAGCTGTGAGCTAGAATCATGAAAACGTTCTATTCGAAACTAGTTCGATAGCTCTTTCCATCTCATCTTCGTTGATGCTGGTTCTATCGGTTTTCTTTTTGTAGTTTCGAACCATCATTTGGTCTGAGAATCAGACTTTATTAGTAAACAACATTCAGACACAAATTTTGTGAGGTACTGCTGACCCGGCAAATTTCGTCCCGCCCAAAATTTATTTTTCGTTATCACATCCACGTATTTTACTAAGCGCTGTTCATGGGTCCAATCGCAGAATTATTCATTGATTGATCTTCTAATCTACTCTTTAAAATTACCTTTTACTAAAGAACCCTAGTACTTCTACCAAAACTCGACATTATAATAAGGACCGTATCGTTAATTATGGGTACGCTCAAAACACAGCTTTATTTCAAATATTGCATTTATTTTTCAGTTCTGATATCAAAATATTGTATCTTATGAATGAAAGAAAGGAGTAACAGTAAAAAATAATCAAGATTCTGATTTTCGCGCCAATGATCGCACCTGCTTCTTGATGTCCCTCATTAGGTTCTGGACAACCGTCTCATCGACTTGTTTGCTCACTTTTATCCAATCCTTTTTGAACTGCTCAAGGTCATCGGCTGCCTTGTCCTTCTTCCGCAGTCGTCCCTTCATCAAAGCCCAAAATTTTTCAATAGGTCTTATTTGCGGACAATTTGGAGGATTCATCTCCTTTTCCACAAAATCGACATTATTCTCGCGATACCAATCCAAGGTCAAACGTGCATAGTGGCATGATGCCAAATCAGGCCAAAATAGTGTCGGACCAGTGTGCTTTCGGATGAGCGGTAACACACGCTTTTGGAGACATTCTTTCCGGTAAATTTCACCATTCATATTCCCGAGAGTGAAGAAAGGAGATGATTTCATGCCACATTGACAAACAGCTTGCCAAACCAGCACTTTCTTACCGAATTTTTCGCAAAAAATTGACTTCTCCGCGTTCGGGACATCTGTTCCTTGCTTTACAGTGTAAAACTGTGCCCCAGGAAGAGTTTTGTAGTCCAGTTTGACGTAGGTTTCATCATCCATGACGATGCACAGTTCGCGTTTGCTTAAAATCCCATCGTAAAGCTTACGGGCACGGGTTTTCACGGAACTTGCCTGAATTTGGCTGCGTTTGGGACATTTTTGCTTTCTATATGCCTTCAGTGAGTTACGTTCTTTGGCACGTTGAACCATACCGATTGATGTTCCACACTTTTTTGCGCAATCCCGTATCGATAATTCCTTTTTTCTTTCAAATTGCCTGCAAATCTTTTTATCCAAGTTTGGCTTGGATGGCCCAGGTTTTCTGCCGCGACCGGGTAGATCCTTCAATGTATTATACATACCAAATCGCTTGATAGCGTTTTGGACCGCATGGACGCTTACTCCTTCCGCCTTCGCCAATTTTCTCATTGATATTCCTGTTTCGGAGCAGTATCTGGTCACAATGGATTTTCGTTTTTCTTCTGTTAGCCCTCTCATGATTGCACTTTTAGGAAAAAACGATCTTTTAACAATGCTAACTGAACGCTAACTGTGTCAACAACAGGAGAAAAATAAACAGCTGTCAAAACAAGCTATAGTCTTTTTCAGACGGAGACTCTAAGGCGTACCCATAAATAACGATACGGTCCTTATCAGATTATTTTCAGACACAATTCTCGTTCAAGATTTTTCAACCACTTGCAAATAACATGTTTCTTCGTTACGTTACATGCCAAATTTGGTTTTATTTGCTTGATTAATTCTCGAGTTATACAAAAATGTGTTTCATTTGTATGGCAGAACCAGACTCCCCCCCCCCCTTCCCCTTAAGAGAGGGGGAGGAAATCTAACCACCATAGAATCATTTATTGCACCCACATGCCAAATTTCATTTCATTTGTTTGATTAATTCTCGAGTATTGCAGAAATTTGTGTTTAATTTGTATGGCAGGTCCCCCTTAGAAAGGGGGGGTGGAGGTCTAACCACCATAGAATTATTTATTGCACCCTTAAACCTCCGTATGCCTTATTTGGTTTCATTTGCTTGATTAATTTTCGAGTAATGTAGATATTTGTGCTTCATTTGTATGGTATCTATTTTCTGGGAATTTTGTTCATCATAATAATGGACACCACTGTGGTACAAAAGGGACAGAAGCATAATTTCGAAATTGATTGTAAAGTATGTAATAGGAATGGCGAGCCAGTCAGAAAGGTCAATTTTGTCAGAACGTTTTTTTTTTAATTTTTTTTATCCCTTTTGTTTATTTTAGGCTCCTTAGCATTTTAGCTGTAAACAGAGCCGAATTTTAATCGTGTAACATGTCACATGTTTATCATATCTATAATTAGCACATTAAACAGTTGCCATTTTTCGGCGTTAGAGTATTCCCTTCCATACCATTGCATATGGTACACATTTACACAGTAGCCATTTAGGCGTAAGAGTTTTCCTTCTGTTCTTCCATTATCCAGTTGGACCGGACAGCGGAGATAGTTGATTGATCATTGTTGAGTTATTTGTAGAACAGCAGATGTGTCTTGCAGAGCAGAGCAGTTGTATGGATGAATCGATCTTATTTCGACCGTGGAACGATCTCCATCGCTGATGATTCTTGCGTGGACGTAGTTATTCTGTAACAACACAAAGATAGTCAATGAGGGCCCTGAGTTTTGATCTCACGATCGATCGCTTACTAAGCGGACGCGCAACCAATGTGGCTACGGAGACCCCCTTGTCAGAACGGTTAAAATTAGCAATAAGAGTCGAAGTTCAATTCTCTTTTTCCATCACACGTATCCGTTTCTGCCCGTTTTACGCTGTGGGCTGCCGAAGATCCATACAAATCGTGTCAATTCGACGAACAGAAAAATTATTCGCGGCAGAAAAGTAAAAGTTTCACCCAGTGACGGATCCCCGAAAACACTACCTAAAGATTGAAGAGCATCCATCCAAAACTTCAAAGTAATCAAAAGAAATTAAAATCCATTTCACTTTTGTTCCGGCCGGTAAATGCCATCACAACAGCTCATGACCTGCGGAGCAGCGGTAATTGAAGCGAAAACAAACCCAGCATACACCATGTGCTGCGCTAAGTATGGTGCACCTGTTTTGGCACGACATGCTCTCAATGTCTGACGCGCTGGATGTAATTGAATAAATGTTATAATCCGCCCAACCACCCGTTCAGTGCTTTCCCATTTTACTTTCGCTGCGGAATTGCGTTGATCAAAATTTGAAATAGTCCATAAAATATCACCGCTCTGCTCTGCCTAACCTACCAGCTTCCATACTAGAGACGAAAGCCAGCAACTAAACTATCGCTAGTTTGGAAAGATTTCAGAGAGTGTTTCTCGTATGCACGCTGCGTGAGTTGGTGGAAATTTTCTGCCAAATGCGCACGCGCGCCTGTGCTTGTCAATGTCATTGCGAGGATCAGACATGCGTGTGTGGCGCCTCTTATCGTGTGGTTTCGCTTTTCATCTCTGGATGCGGGAAGCCTTTTCCGCTTTTCGCGCCTACACGTCAAGGTTTGCGCCTTCAAGCGGGGCGTAAATCGGTGTAAAATTTTACCCCACAAATTGATACAATTAATCCACTCGCTGTCTGTGGGCCTTAGCGCCGCGCATCTCCGAGAGGAGGAAAGTGCACAAAACAGAACACAAAATTGCGCACGTTTCGTAATTGTTGCTGATGGACCAACCAACAGACTCTGGCACTTCATTATCGGCCAGACATAAAATCGGCACATAAAAGAGTTGAATCAAGATGAATATGCTTTTTTTTTACTAAATTTCCATTTCTTCTGTCCTCAAGCTGTCTGGAGATCACTTATGCTTCAATCCATAAACACGTATCGGTAGCAGTTTGACGACGAGGAGTCCAAGATTGCACCACTCCTCAAGCAGAGGAAACCTCTTCACGGATGGAGGGGGAATCGGAAAGATACACAATACAGACGGTAGCGTATTCAGACTGTGAATCGGGTTATGGAAATGATGATAGTAATGGAACCGATGGGTGTGTGGTATTTTTTTTCTTCTCTCTAATGCATCGCATCGAACCGTTGAAAACGGAGAAATGTGTAGAATTCCGCTAGACCGGTGATTAGCAACAGTTGGATGGGGTGGAATTTAAAATCTGTACACAAACAGATTGGCACCGATTAAGTAGGTAATATTTCATGCCTGCTTGATTTCTTTAGGTGATATGCTGGCTGATGAGTGACCCAGATTGATGAAATTAAAGGAACTATATTTTTTGTTGGGTTGCGCTATTTTTTGGAAGAATATTTAGAATCAATGTTCATTTTTAGCAGAGCCTATAGTGGCTATAGTGGTAAAGCCTTGACAGTTGTTTGCTGTGAAGGTGTAATTGCAGTGATTAGAACTTACGTTCCGTTTTGTTTTCCAAAAATTATTTATGATGCTGGTGTTGCTGATATCGTTTGCGAGAAGAGTATAGAAGAGTATAGTATAGTATAGCAAGAGTCAACGAATGAATACTTGCACTGAGAGGCGCTTACGATTCGCAAAGCAATAAAAAACCAATTTTAGCAAGTTGTCAAATTAACTCTCAACAGTAACATGTACTGCTCATTGCCCGCTGTCTAGAGCGACATTGAAACATTGAACTTATTCCACGCTCCCAGAACACAGTTTCCTAAAGAAATAATTCAACGAAAAACACAGCTCTCACCACTTTAATATATCTTCTTCACATCCGGCTGAAAATGTGCTGCACTTAGACGGCCCGTTAAGCCCGGAAACAATGTTCGAATTCACGAGAATCAAATGACCGATCTGATGAAGTCACCAATAAGTCCGAACATATATCTAAATTCTCACAAGCTCTTTCCGGCAATTCGCTTTTTATACTTTCGGATATCACTTTAGAATGCATCGAAATTTTTTTTCAAAACTTTTTTAATGGTAAGTTTTAGTGGCCCTGATAAGGGTCGATATTTAGCGTGGTTTCATAGAAGCGGCTGGAGTTAGTTGATTCAAAATTAACTCTTTTCCAGACGGCATGAAAATCGAAGCCCAGTCCTCACCAATCAAAACTACACTGCTGTTTGCAATATCTTCCATCTATGCCAGAGTTTCTCAAAGTGGTCGGCCTCTTGGGGTCGATTTCGGTTTCCCAGGGGTCGACAGAAATGAAAATTGATTTTAGGGGTCGACGGGGTCTGAATATCGACCCCTATAAAATAGCACAAGTTCTTATTTGATATATTTAAGATGCTCCATAAGTTGTGTTACGTGAACCACTATGTTATAAGAATGACCAGAATTTTATCCTGTAACGTTTTTTTTTTTAAATCGAAATACTATAGGAAAAAATGGAAGGAAGGTTTATTTTAATTTTGAATTTATTGCTCTTATTTATGATTTGCTTATGTCGAATCAATACAACAAAATAAATCATGAAAAAAGTTTTCCCATAATAAATTGTATTATGTTTATACATGGTTTTGTTTAACTTTCTTTCTTCTTCTTCAATGGCACTAACGTTCCTAGAGGAACTTCGCCGTCTCAACGTAGTATTACTTGCGTCATTTTTATTAGTACTTAGTTAAGATTTCTATGCCAAATAACACACCTTGAATGCATTCTGAGTGGCAAGCTCTAGAATACGCGTGATCACAGTGCAAGTCGGAGGAAATTTCTTTGACGAAAAATTCCCCCGACCAGAACGGGAATCGAACCCGAACACCCGGCATGTTAGTTATGACGCTAACCACTCGGCCACGGGTGCACTTGTTTAACTTTGCTTTATTTAAATTTTCCATCAATTTCATCCTTAACGCTCCTCCTTGAGCCGATACATAGTTCTTTGCTTTCAAAATACAGTCCATCATTGTGGAAGGCAACCGATTTCAGAACTTTGTTTTGTTGGCATTGTGGAGCGAGAATATTCACTCAACACATGCTGGTAAATGTGGAATTATCAAAAAGTGCCCCAAAAATATCCTCAGCAGGAATGAGGTGAGGTGACATTTTATATGGTTCAACATTTTTATAAATCAAAGTACATAGCTTCATGATTCAACGATAAAAAATGAAGTTTATTAGTAATAAGGTAGACAGAGAAAATGAACTGTAATTAATTTAACATTTAAATTTGAATTTCAAAAAATATCTTCAAATTCTGTATCTTTGCAGAAAATCTGTAATTCTGTATATACAGATTCTGTACCTGAAATTTGGCGAAGAATCTGTAGAATACAGAATATTTTGTATATGTGGCAACCCTGAGAATGACTAATATCTTAGTAGAAAATATTATTGCTGTACATTTTAAAAACAAAACAAGACGATGAGTGTGCACAAGATGAAAATAAAAAAGTATAAAAAATAGAAGATGAAAAAATCGACAAGTAAAAAAATCTGAACAGGTTCGTGCAAGATAATGTGTTTGAGCGTACGAGTCCTTCCGTCATATTTACCATTTCTCTGTATTTTAAACATATACGCGATTTAACACGAACGAAGTCATCATCAAATTCATGTCCAAACATGCTCCTAATATTTTACTGAATAACAAGCTTGCCCTTAGGTAACAATTACATATGCGTTCTGAAATACGTTGGAGCTTCAATGATAATGTACTCAACTTCTAATTTAATTCAATAGATTACAAGTTATTTACATAGCTAAATGAAGTGAACTAGAATAAAGTGATTGAAAAAGAATTTATAAAATGCTTGGTCATCTATGTGAAGGCGTAACATTTTTTTTTATTATTTCAGGAAACTTCAGATGGGTCGCGAAGAGGGAAAAATGTTATTCAATTTATTAGAGACCAACATATTTTCTCTCCAGCTGGACGAGTCTACATTACCCAGCAATGAAGGTCTGTTGTTAGGGTATGTTCGATATAATTAAGATGAAAATATGTGCCAAGAAATGATTTTTGCTACATATATGAAGACCAGTGCTTGGAAATATCTCTTTCACATCAATCATTTCAGCTGAATTTCAGACCACATTCGATCATTATATCTTTGCATTCGGGATACCTGAAAATGAACCAACTCCAATCCTCACAACCCCAGTAAGCCACTCACAGTTGATTCATTCAGTTTCGGTCATTCTCTCCTTTTCGTTCTGCTCTGCGTTCACGCAATGCGAAAAAAAGGAAATATCCCTAGTTTTGTCATTCATTGGTATTAATATACCGGTTCGATCGATTTTTTTTTACCGAAAAAGCTATTCCATTGAAGAACATGCATACTGATGGTGCTCCATTAATGGTTGGTCGTCATCGGGGTTTTACAACTCACTCAAAGTTACAACTGCGTACGGTACTGGCCATTCACTGCGTGATTCACAGACAGCATTTAGTAGCAAAAAATCTGAGCCCTAGATCGCATCAATCTTTACTATATGTTATGAGTGCTATCAAAAACCTTTGAAGCCTTCTTTGAACACTCGATTCGCTGACAGGCTCGCTCAGCTATATGAGAAAAACGACGAAATCTTTACTCGGTTACTTCTACACGCTGGAGTTCGCTGACTACCAAGAGTCTCTTGCATAGCAAGATTATCAGCTTTTTTGAATTTGTGTTTCAGCTGAAACAATATCAATAATGTCGGTCCTTCTGACAAAACCTTCAAAACAAAACTTAAACAGAAGAGAATATTCACAGTTTCAGCATTTGTCAAAATTATCACAAAAGCTTCAAGACCATGTTATATTATCATAAATCCGGATTTTTAGCGTTACGTAATTTGTGCACGACGCCAAAAGTGTAAAGTACTATGGACTCCTTCCTCATGATGATACCATCAATGCTGACAAATATTGCAATCAACTGGATCGATTGGAAGCCACCATAGCAGAAAAACGGCTAGAATTGGCGAACCAACAAGGCGTCATTTCCCATGACGACAACGCAAGACCTCATGTTGCGTTGGTCGTAAGTCAAACATCCTTACAGTTTGATCGGGACGTTCTACCTTATCCACCGTATTCCCTCGGCCTTGCTCTATTCGATTATTATTTGTTCCTCTCCTTGAAAAAATCTCTCCGTGATAAACTTTTAAAATCCATTGTCGAAATAAAAAAGGGCACCTAGATGAATATTTTGCAAATAAGGTTCAAAAATTTTGGAAATTTTTGTAGGCTTCCAGTGAGATGAAAAACAGAATATCATAAAAATAGAGCATAATCAATCCACCTTAAACAACAAATATCGTGTATCCATAGCAAAGCTTCAATCGTACAATCCGGATAAGGTATACGAAGAAAAAATCAAGAGAAGTTCTTTAGACAAGAAACCAGCGTCTTGACTAGATGCTTCTCTTATTTCTGCGCCTTAAGGGGGTAGTACACCATGGAAACTCGAAAAACATTAAAAAAATATTTCTGGCTTAAAATGTTCTCTGGGATATCTTCTTCACTGTGGTTTTTGTCCCAGATTTGCCCGATACAGGTCAATTAGTGGACCTAAGTCTTTGCGTAAGGAGCGCGGATTCAAAATTTAATGCACGTTTTTCTCGAAACTAAGTTTTGCAAACTGTACCAAACCGTACCTCCGGAACGGTCCATCCGATTTTGATGAAAAAGTTTTTCGCAGATTCTCCACTAAATTTTCTGTCATCATACTTAGCATTTTTTCGATATTTTGAAAAATAAAATTTTGGTGAATGTTTTTGTTTTGATTTTTGAGGCAAAAACGCCATTTTTATACAAACAAAACCTCGCTATTTCGTCAAAAATCAATATTTTGAAAAAAAATCTAAGTACAATGACAGGTAATATATTCAACATCACGTAAAAAAAACCTTGGTTGAAATCGGTTCACTAGATAAACTTGTAGAACTCCCACCAGTTTACAAGGTTTTGGCTGCAAGGATTCAACAAACCGGTTGCGGCTATTCAGGGGACAGTCCAATTGACACCAATTTTTTTGTTTGTTAAGTAGTAACAGTTCGGCTGCCAAGTTTATAAAGTAACACAGTAAAACAATTTTTTCTTGCAAGATTCAATTTTACTATACAACGTAACTGCCTTCGAGGGCGACACAGCGATTATAGCGATCTTGCAACTTTTCGGTACCATTTTTATAGCACTCTTTCGGTTTTTCCTCAAAATAGGACTCAGTTTCGGTAATTTCGGTAATATTCCACAGTTGCAATAGCTGGAGCAGAGTCCGAATAACGTTTGTCAAGCCATGCTTTGGTTTGCACTGTATTTTTTCCATCATAAAGCACACGAAATTCGGATTTTTCAATTTTTTTCACAATAACAAAAGTTGCTTCACTCTCAATGCTGTAACTCACGAACCAATAGACCGATTACTGTCAAATTTTGACACGTATCCATTGATAGGTGGTGCTTTGTGATAGTCAAGTAAATTTTTGCAAGAGGCGCCTTATGCACTTTTCAACCGAACTGTTATATACCTAATAAAACTGTGATGTTTTTGTTGAAATATTGAGAATTTATTGCCCAAAAAAATGTATCCTCTTCTTGAAAGTATTGTCCGTCGTTAGCCATTTCCTTTTCTCATCTTTCTGGAAGCATAGGGATTCCGTCTCGTCTCGTCTCTCGTCCGAAAAAAACGCTGATCTTTCGAAACGATCCACGAATCTACCTATTTTGGTCCTTTCGTAGATATCTGTAGTTGTTTTCAGATAATATTTTACGACTTAAACAACATATGGCCGAGCGTTGTGGTGTAGCAAAACAACCTTATCGTGTCTTTATTCATAACCGCGGTAACCTCACGATGCTTATGCTTTGAATTATCGTCAATAGATCAGTATCAACCCGATGCAAGAACCCCTCTCGTTTCAGACGCACAGCTCTTTGCACATCAATTCTTCAATTCGTACGGAACCAAGTTCTAGTGCCTTTGGATCTTACTGCATGGCTTATCGAGTCACTTGAACTCTCATGAAGAAGTGCCTCTAATTCTGCATATTAAACCTTCCCGGGATGTCCTTTATCGTCGAAAGTAACGAAAGACACTTTCTTGGCACGGATGCCTCAATTTTTTCGCCTAAAATACAGCTGACACTGATAAATGCTCTCAATGTAATGATGATGAATTGTTTACAAATACCCAACCTCACATTGTGACGTTTTTGATACGATTGAATCGAAATTACTACTGGAACCATCTAATCAAAAACGGTGGATTTCTATTAGCACACCTGATATTTCATTTTAAAATTCTATTCAGCTTAGAGGACCAACCTGTATATTTATTAATTTTTCAATGATTGATTTTGTTGCACAGGAGGGAATAGTTTCAGAGCCTGTATGTCAATATTTCAAGGACCTGCGTCTGAAAAAAACTGTTGATTTTTTGTTTCAACATCGTCACTTGACAAAAGTTACTCCTGATGAGCCAATTATCCACCCCCTTCATTAAAGCACACACCCAAACAGCCTCGTTAAAATTCAGTCAACAATTGTTTCGCGTCGCTAACCAGCATATACCGCTCTATACGTTGGTAAGCCACAAAAAGAATACCTTGCGGCTAGAACAGTAACCAACTGCCGAAGGTGAAGAAAATTCATTCCAATCGTCCAGCGGCAACAGTGGCTGCGGTTCCGGTGATGAGTCCGACCTTTTCACAATTGCCAGGAGAACGGTGGTTTGTTTGGCTTGAAAGTGTAGTCTTCCGTGGTACATCAATTCTCGGTGGTGTGCATTATCATCGTAAATCTTGTACTCGTTGAAGAAGCCACAAACCTATGGGAGGAACCACGGTCCAAAGCAACTAATCAACAATGCCCATATTGTAGCTTATCTGCAGAAGAGCAAAACCGCAAAATCTTCGGTAATAAACAGGCGAATCTTTTTTTTTGCGGAGCGCCAGAAAACAAACTACCGTTCTGAATCATATTTCGGACACTTTGTTCTAATATCTTGAAATGCTTAATGCACTCATGATATAACTATCAAATTAATATCACGATTGCTTCTTTAGAGTAATCCCTTGGTTTCACTATCATTTCGCATATTAACTACATTTGAATTATAACATAATCGGCAGAAATCTTACAACACTGCTCATTATCGTTTGTGCTTGACGTTTCCTTAGCGTGAGCACGTAGAATTTACCCGTTCATAAATATTTTAAATTCTCCCGTGTTTCATCAGTTCTCATCATCGTTAACAGTTTACTGTGATAGCTTGGTAAGTGTTTCGCAGTTGACTATCAAATATAATCAAGTGTAATGTAATTTTCGTCCAAAAAATTACAAAATAAAGTGTCCGAAATTTGAATTCAATCTGTCCGAAATTTGATTCTAATTCGCTTGATTTCAAAAGCATTTTATTCGATGATTTTTTTATGTTTTCAATCAAATAGGTACCAAAGTAGAAAGCTTAAAAGCATATTGAACAAATTTATTAAAAAAATATCAACCTAATAATACCTGTGCATAAAGTTTAGATCTGTTTTCTGCATCATATGCCTTAAGCGTCCGAAATATGATTCAGAACGGTATACCTGGTTGAAATTACTGCTTAGTGCCTCCTTTATTAGCACCTTGAAAAATGTTAGGTTGCCTCCCGTGGGATGTCAGCAGTCATTAGAATAAACACCTCCGCAAGGTTGAGAGACATTTTGTCGAGAAAATCATGATTACTGATTACCCTACAATCTTGATAAAAGTTGCAATTCGAAACCTTGAACCGAAGAAAAGCGTTCGACCGCTGGCAAGTTTGCGATGGAATATGGCGCGAAGGTTATTGCTTGCTCATATAGGTGAGCACTCATGCGTAACACTTCCACAGGGAATCTCTAGAGCGCAGACGATAGAATCGCTCTAACGGATACAGGTGGCAATAGAACCCGCTACGCCCGGCTCGGTTCTGTACTGAGACTGCATTCGATTGTGCATTATGATGGGAATAATGACACTCGCGCCACGCGGTTAGCCGGTGGGGGAAATGACCCACCTAATGTCTGACTGACAACAAAGGCCTCTGGCGGGCCGATTAATCTGTTAGATATAGAACTAACATGGTTGGCTGCTGCACGCCTGTGTATTCGCAACTATCATTTCCGAGGAATGCTGTTTCGTTCTCCTAGCTCATTCGTTTGGTCTCTCGTAACAGTATAAAATTCAATATAGAACAACACGGCGGCGCTACTTGAACAGCTTGATAACAATGGAGATGAATTTTTCGCCGGTCCGGCACAATATGGGGGGCAATAGTGGCAACATTACATTGTCATGTGTGGAAAACTCGGCCGGGTCAGACGAACAGAGAGAGAGGAAAAGAAACACGGCGTAACAGGAGGATATGTAGCAGAAATTCAAATTTGGTGCAACACATGGAAGAACCGTTTGCATGGTACAGTCCATGGGAAATAGCATTGAATTGACGGGTTGATGATGTCATGCATTTGATGGTAAAACTTGAAAACTGGACCATTCGTTCGATTTGTAGTGTGTGTATATTTCAAATGCAAATTTTGATTGATTCGTAAACTATCCATCGTATATCTGTTGAAATTTTATGTTTCTATAGCTGCGCGCTTTGCAACGGGTCCAATAAAAATTACATTCAAATAAAACTCGGTATAACAATACTTCATTTATTTTGATTCAAATTAATTACTTCATGGGCTGAAAAGTACCGGAATTTTTCAACAGATGACGCCATTAAAAATGAACAAGTTTCATTTCGAGGGGTTCATCTGTCACTAGCTTATGTGTGAAGATTCTTGGCATTTCGTTTATTTGTTCACAAACTAGAGTTGTTTAACACTCCTATACTCGCGCATAGATCTGAGAGACCGAGAAATCAATAATTCGTTCTTTTCTCAGAAAATATCAACACTACGAATTTGTGACTCTCTCTAGCTTTGTTATTTGTCGTTCGTCATCGTTTAGCTTATCGCATATGTTGGTAAGAAGGGGACGTGTGTCACTTTTTTAACACTTTCGGTCTGAGACACCGACGCGAGTATAGGAGTAACTTTTTTAGACAAGTAACTTTTTCATATTCTAGAATATTGTTGAATGAAATGTATAAATTAATGTTAGTGGCGTGGAATATTTATTGAATATAATGCATAAGATCATTACCGGACTATTCTTGTTTGATTTCAGTCCTTTTTGTCAACGGATCGAACGGATTCATATATTAGCTATTCGATATATTCGTCGTTAGATTCATACGTGCAAAAGCAAAATTCAAAGGTTTCACTCTCGTATCGTATCGTTATTCGCAAAATACAATGGTCACGCATATACACACTTGCGAAAGAATTGCATATGTGGAAGAATTGTAAGCAATAAATTAATAACTAATCTGTGGCTTATGGTTATTTTTTACAGTTACAGTTTCGGGGATATTTTTTTATGATAAACAATATGGACAAGAAAACAAGAAAAAGAAATGAAAGTTCCTAGAAATCCTTTTTCTGTCATCTTTTTATGTTTCATCTAAAAAAAAAGCCGTTCATTCTCAGTTTACCAAGAATACAGAGACAAAGAATTTTATAAATATGCAAACTTTATATTCCAGAACCTTTATAATCTGGTAATTATCTAGAAGGTCGTTATACATTCTTTTCTTCGATAAAGACCCGAAAAACATGCTACAACTGCATAAAATGTAAAAAATATGTTTGTCTTGAGCATGCAGTTATGGTATGTTCTAATTCTTACACCAATGAAACGACAATCGATAAATACGTTTTTATGCCATTTTATAGCTCTTGATACATTCATGAATTATATTCAGTTGCTTTTTTTCAATTGATAACAAAAAAAAGTTGAATTTCAGTTTTTGTGTTGGTGTATCAAAAATTACTCTGTTTTGAGAAGGCTGAATTAGATGACTCAAAAATGCAGACGGAGAAATATATTTTCTGGAGCTTTTTTCATTCTACACCTTCTTCTTCAAATAAATACCAATAAAGCTTAAAAAAATACACAATAGCAATATTACAGAGAAGCTCAACATTCGGTCTGTGACATCGTGCGCGAGTATAAGAATTATGATTTGGCACGCGAGTACAGGAGGGTTAAGTGTCACTACCTGAGCATTCGTATAGAAAACGGAAAAAGAGCAATATCGTATTTTGGTCAACTATTGTTTTTTTATGGGAAAAACTCCTGAACATCCAATGCAGTGATTGACGAACAATTATCGCGCTTCTGCTCCTCCGAAAATTTATCGGTGGTTTAGTGAATTTAAAATGGGCCGTACAAGCAGATGCACCTCGCTCTGGAAGACCAAAAAAAGCTACGAATCCAGAAATTGTAAAACAAGATGAGCATGGGATGTGCATGGCATAATCTGCGCGTTAATGGACAAACTGAACAACGAAATAAAGAAAAAACGGGCCCAAATGGCGAAAAAAAAGTTCTGTACCATCACAACAACGCACCGTCGCATACGTCCTTAAAAGGGATGGCCAAGTTGGACAAATTACTAATCCAATTGGTTGCTCACCCACCATATTCTCCAGACTTGGCCCCCAGCGACTGAGTTTTGTTCCCAAACCTCAAGCGGTGGCTCCAGGAAAAGAGATTCACATCGAATGAGGAAGTCATCGCTATTTCGAAGACTTAGACGTTTCGTACTATAGAAGAAGAATCGAAATGTTGGAAACTCGCTATACCAAGTGTATTGCTCTCGAAGGAAACTATGTTGAGGCATAAATACAGCTTTGTCAAAAAAAATGATTGAAAAATCCCGGGACTTATAAGCCTATGTAGTATGTCTTTTTGTTCCTTTCAACCACGAAAAGGGTAAAAAAATTAACACAATTTAAGGTATAATTTCCATCCGGGTACTTCATACACTATATATTTTGTTTTCCTTCCTGGTGTGTATATAGCATGTTAGATAACTGACCCGAAAGCTTTCAGGGGGTAATAGAGATATTTGATGAAAGAAAATCTTCTACTCATATTGTTTAATCCAAATTATGAGAGAGATATTGAATGTTTTGGGTACTGCCCTCAACTGGCTCTAATTGAAAAAGTACGCTACTAAGAAAGATACAAGTGCTAGCATTTTAACTAAAAAAACTACGATTTTCACTCCATTGTGTCTCCACAGCATACATAAATTCAACATTTCCGTACCAAACCGATAAAGTGGTTCTCAGACTTTCGTACAAAGTGGTATTCTAGTTCCTTTAGAAAAAAATTAGACCCGTATTTTTAATTTTTTCCTTAGGGTACTCATTTCCATTTTAGAATGGTCCGAAAAATCAATTCGAAAACGGAAAAAACATCTTTCTGATTTTTGGATATGTTATGTAAAAACTTCAGCTTTCAAGAAAAAATATAAAAAATATAGCGCTCTTGGTCTCGAGACCATGTAAACTATGAAAAACAAATGCAATTAATAATTAGGAATACAAATTCCAATTTTTTTCAAGTATCTTCTTAAGTGACACTAACGTTCCTAGAGGAACTTCGCCGTCTCAACGTAGTACTACTTGCTTCATTTTTATTAGTACTTTGTTGAGATTTCAATGCCAAATAACAAGCCTTGAATGCATTCTGAGTGACAAGCTCTAGTTTTTTTTTGACGTAGAACTACGTCTTCAGGAACGGTGCCAACTCAGAAAACAGGTCACGTTTTCATGAAATAAAGTTAACGTTAATAACTATTTTCACTGTTAACGAACTCTTTAATTCTCTATGATTTGTTTGATTTACTATACATTACAATTCGCTAATCTCTAAACCAGTGATTTTCAACTGGTGGGGAATTCCCCCCTAGTGGGGAATTTGATCATTAGAAGGGGGAAATTGTGCAAGGGAATATTGCACATTGACTTCGCTTTGAAGATGGCAATTATTAGCAAAAATTGCCACAAAAACTTTATTGGATACGCTAAAATTTACGATCCTTGGCAAACATTTCCAAATCTGAAACGTAATATTCAATTGAGCAACTTCGCAATGTTTGAAAGACTTTCGTCAGTGAATTATGATGAAACAGACGACGAACCGAAACCGAAACCGATTAATGGTAAAGGATGGCAATTCATCACACAAAATTCTTGTTTTTGGCGACTTCGGCAATGGAATGTATAGAATAACTCTGGCTACGTTTTATGAATCTACTCACTATTGCCCGGAAATGACATACACCACCATTTACATGTGCAATGGGTAACACGTTTTCAATGAAAATTCACTGCAAGTGATGAAGATCAACTTAACGTTCGTGATAATCACCTGAAATTATTGACAGTAACGAAAGTGCCTGAATGCAGGCTTTTCGAAATTCGTTCATGCTGTTTTCGATCAATATACCAGACAAAGTTCACGCGTCTCGACTCTTGTGTTATACTCATTATGCCAGATATGGAGTTGAGTTTTTTTTTTTTTATCTTCGTTTATTTTTCGTCGGCCTATTTCCGCCACTTTAGTGCCAATCACCGACATCAGGGAGGCGACTCCACCTGTTCCTACCTATCAGACTCAACAACTCATGAGCCGGGCCAACTTCTTTTACTTCCGCTCCGAAGGAAGACGTAACCAGAGATTTTTCGCCTCAGAAAATCCCAACGACGCCAGCTGGGATTGAACCCAGGCCGATCGGATTGTGAGGCTGTTACGCTAACCATACAACCACTGGCGCCGTCTGAGTTGAGTTTTAACAGAAGAGAATTCACCCGATACTGGGAAAAATCTAATTCCTCCATTCGTGAATAAATTTTGATAATTTATGGCACTGGTTAGGAATGCCTTCCGACTGGCAGTTACGAAAGTTTCGGAACAAACTCATCGATCTACAAATGATCGATTCTTATCCTGATATGCGGAATAAACGGTACGAGTCTTTTGCGTACAAGTTATGTGAATCTGGATTTCCTACAATGCTGCTGATGGGAACAAAACACCGTAACAGAGTGGATATCGAAGACATGTGTTTGTGTGCTTTTCGACAACATTTTCAAGAATTACGATTTTGGCGGAAATCGTTTGACTTGTCAAACTTCATATACCTTTTTGTGGTCAGATACAAGTATAAAATCGATTTCGTTGCGAATATAACTTGAAAACCGTTAGTATTCTTACATTACTTTACTGAAATGCTACATTGACTGATTGACTTTACTGATATGCTACATGATATGCAGATTTTCTTACAAAATACTGATAAGGCTGAAGCACTGGAATTAATTTTCGTTAAGGGGGGAATTGAACAAAAAAGATTGAATACCACTGCTCTAAACGGTTTAAATTCATGAAAACTGGAAGAACTTCCTTTTTTCCCATACATTTGTACTGCCGGTTTGTCTGCTAACCCTACCCGTATTTCGAATGCTTATAACTCGAACATTTCTTAACAGATCGGAAAGATGTTTGCATCAATTGATAGCAAATATTTCTACACGTCTATCACAATTAATAAAATGTTATTTTTCATGAGATGAACAATTGAATAACTGTAAAATGTCAAGCGTTATTCCAAGTTTTGATTGGCCCGATTTACGGTTTCCCCAACACAGACTTCAAAATCGATGTACCTGTGGACATCCGCTTTGCAAATATACATGCAAGTTGGGGGTATTTTTGTTCCCATCGAGCTGTGTTTCCCTAACACGGACATCAAAATCAATGTGCCTGGGGAAATCCGCTTTGTCAAAACTCCACTCAAGTATGCCTAACACGTTTACGTAATGGGCATACCTTTTTAACGCATAAATTTATTATGCTTCGCTTGGAACCCACACTATGTGAGTCGTGCAATGTTATACTCACGGTGGCACACACTTTAATTACTTGCCCTAAATTTAATGTTTCGAGAATCAAGTTTTAGGTTGCAGACAACATAAGGACATCCCTAGCAGAAGACACTGTCGAGGAAAAAAGGACCATCGATTTTCTAAAGGATACAGGTTTATTTGACAAGACTAAATTTACTCATTCCTACATCTACCTATATTAATTAATTACCTTTCTTTCTTCTTTTATTTTCAGCAAAAGACGAGCAGGTTTTTACGCCCTTTTTAGAAGCGAGCTCCTCAAGCACACTAAAAAGGGCTTTTTTCCTGCTCCAAGTGTTTTGGTTTGTTTTTTTTTGGCCCAGAGCCGTGTAGGATGCGACCAATACGACAAACATCCATTGCGGTAACGAGCTCGAGCGAGAACGATGAAATTTGCATTAGTTTTTCTGTTCAATTTTCCGCCCTCAAAAGCAAGACGAATGAACTCTCAGAGTTGAAAGTATCTTTAATTTAAAACCTAACCTAACCTTGTCAAAACATGCAAGTCGGGGGTATTTTTTCAAGAGGTAGAAAAAAACTGTGTTCTACAAAACACTTGAAATAACTGGGGCTACAATATGGTCGAACTATGTTTACCACTATCAATAAAGTTAAAAAAGTTAGATTTTTATTTCATCGAAAATGTTGTTAACCCTATTTTTACAGCCATTCCATGCCAAACCGATGTAGTGGTTCTCAAATTTTCGTGTAAAGTGGTAATTTTGTTATTTATCGCAAAACTTCAAACCCGTATTTTTTTATTTTTTCATTTGGGTCACCATTTGCATTTTAGGGTGATCCAAAAAATAAAGGAACTCTGGATGCTAATTTCCACTAAAATGCACTTCTTGGGCCATTGTGCGTTGGCTTCAATTTGATATGTCGATCATGATCATGGTCTAGAAGTTCAAAAGTTATAAATTTTTGAAACAAATAATTTTTTTTGAAAGACGGGAAAAAAGTGGATTTTTCGGAAGACACACTATAAATGACGCGTTCGTTCTGGCCAACCCCTGTTTCTATTTTATTACCGTGTTGAACGGATGTGCGATTCTATTTGCTTTAGAGTGTATTCACAGAATATTCACAAAGCAAGCATAGTGCAGAACTTGCAATGACGCGAAGCAGAAGAGAAATATTCCAAATTTGGCATTTGTGGAGAACACATTTAGCCTAGCTTTAGCCAGCGAGCAGCCAACATCCACACACAGAGGATTTGCTCGACGCAAAATCTGAGATCGAAATCACTTTGGATGATCAATTAAAGGATGTACCGCAACGATTTTCATACCGTTAGATGGAGAGTGTTTGTGTATGATTGAATCAAACGTATGTATTGTTGATTTTATCCGTTGTAGATAATAGTGGTGGTGTAACAAATATACAAATATAGTAGGGGGTATCTACAATAAGATATGCAAGCTCAGTGAACTACGTTCATTGGCAATAATGACACCTCTAGACATATGACATTCTTGTGTTTTGTTCACGCGAGAACAAGGATGAATCATGAATCAACCATCTTCAGCTGCTTCTACATAACCACGCAAACCATCGGCAGGGCTACCAAAGTTTCAACTATTTTAAAAATCTTTCGTATTTTGTTGGGAGAAAGCCTGTGTGATATTGGGAATGTGTTTGGACGATCGATCATTTAATTTTTGTGAATTGTTTCCTGGTTAAGTGGCGTCAAAGTGCAGTGCATTTCCAGCCGAATGTGAAGAAAATATTTTCCAGCAGTAAGAGCTGTGTTCTTCGGTGGAACACTGAAGGTGAATTTTTCCCCCTGTTAGGGGTGAAACACAGCGTGCATTATTTTGTGGTATGCCCCATTTTTTCTACTACGCTTCAAGCTTATCTACTGCTTATTGATGGACTAGTAGACTGAAAGCTATAGTGAGATAGGTGCCAACCAGGAATAATGTGTTTGATAACATTTATAATCCTGATCAGCGACACAAACCATACTTCCTTGGGCTCCAGAATAGCCTTATCAAGGTGTTGAAGTCTGCGTCTTGTTAGAGCTCCGCAATTACAGAGAAAATGTTCCGGGGTTTCGTTTCCGGCATTTAACTAAATCTACTTTCCAAGATGGTATTTGCTCGGACAGTGTCCTTTTATAAGGCCAGTAAGTGTACTGCGGTCTTTTTTTATTAAGATTCAGCAATTGTTGAGTAATTTTAATATTAGGAGTGATAAATTTTTTTGACTGGTTAAGTTGTACAGCCATCCAATTGACCATCACTTCCCGGTCTTCCCATTTCTTCAGATCAATCTTCAACAAACAGTCAGACATTCCACAGAATGGTTGTGGACCAGTGAAGGATGAGCTTGAGCCACATATTGCAAGTTCATCTGCTTGTTCAGTTCCTTCCATATCGCAATGGCCAGGAATCCAGTACAGTTTTGCAGAACTTATCTAACTTAGCTGCTGTTCTGAGACAAACCAGCTCAGAAAGCTGAAAGTCTTAAAAATAAAGATCAAAAATAAATAAATAAATAAAATGACTTAACTGCCGTAAAAAGCAAATACTTTCCCAGACAATTTTAGAAGAGCACTTGAAAGCCTTAAGGGGTTTAAGTGCCGCTTGGCTGTCTGAGAATATGCAGATGTTAATATGTCTATATTTTCTTTTGAGGCATACATTTATACATTCTAATAGCTGACCCGGCAAACTTCGCCCCGCCCAAAATTTGTTTTTTTGTTATCAATATCTTCAAACATTCACGTTTTCTTACTATGAGCAATTTCATGGGTCCAATCGCAGAACTCTTCATTGATTGATCTTCTATTCGATCCCGTTGAATTTACCTTTTACTATAAAGTTCCTAGTATTTTTAACAAAACTCAACATTATACAGATTATTTTCAGACACAATTCTCGTTCAAGATTTTTCAACCACTTGCAAATAACATGTTCTCCGTTACATGGGATGAATGTTTTATACAGAAAATATGATAGAATAAAGACAGCCCTAAATCGGACAATTCCTTCCGTGAGTTGCTCTTATTAACACATCCGGCGATCCATTTTTTTGGTATAGATAGAAGAAGATATAGGAGTGCGATTCATCGCATTAAAATCCATTTACAGTTTCGAACAAAGATCAATTTCGCCAGCGTAAACATCAAATGGACTAACAGCACTTGTCACTATGTAATTGAAATTGAAAAGAACATATGGGAATTTAATTTTCCGAATTTTCCTTTTTTACTTCAGAGTTTTCCGAAAATGTTCAATTGTCATGTTTGGTTGGAATACTTTTGGTTGAAATATGTGCAATATTTTTATGGAACCCCCTCTCCATTCCAGAGGAGGGAGGGGTGTCATAATAGAAACATTTCTCATACCCGAAAACCTTCACATCCCAAATTGTGCTTTATTAGCTCTCGAGTTATGCAGAAGTTTGTGTTTCATTTGTATGACCGTCCACCCTTAGAGAGGGGGGTGGAGAGTCTAACCACCATAGAAACATGTATTGCACCCTTAAAGCTCAATGTGCCTAATTTGGTTTCATTTGCTTGATTAATTCCCGAGTAATGTAGATATTTGTGTAGATATTTGTATGGCAGCCCCCCCTTAGAGAGGGGAGAGGGGTCTCAAACTATCGCGAAAACATTTCCCGGTCCCAAAAACCGCTACATACCAATTTTCATGTTGATCGGTTCAGTAGTTTCCGAGTCCATAAGAATCAGAAAGACAGACAGAAATCCATTTATATATATATATATATATATATATATATATATATATATATATATATATATATATATATATAATTGGTGTTTTATTGGTGTTTTTGAGAGATTTATGCTCAGACCTTCTGTGATACACCATGATTGTGTAAGGTTTAAGGCAATCTGCATTCTGTTCGATATCACATCGTCAAACTTGCCACGTACCATTATGACTAGATCATCGGCAAAGTCCACGACCTCGAAACCTTCTTCCTCTAAGCTTCTCAGAAGGCCATAAACTTCTAGTGACAGTTCTGCGAAAGGTGGTGGATTTCAATTTGGCCACTCCATAACAATTTATTTCAATGATGAAAATTATATATTTTATGACACTCACAATCGAACAGTTGAAAAATATCAAGCATTATCTAAACGAAAATCGCGCGTTCTGATTGGTCGATTGACACAAGCATTCTGTTGTCTCCCAATTACTTGTCCAATACGAATACGGGTCTGTGCATACGCGTACGTCACACATATCACATGTTTCTGAAGGTCGAGAGTTTAGGTTAAGTTATTGTTTTTGTTGTTGCTGGAAACTCGGAAATAATTTGCTTATAGTTTAAGTTTTCATAATTTGCATTTTCGAGCCTCAATAATTCAAATAATAGCTACACGGGCGACGGGTAGACCGCAGGCTACACGTTGGTCATCCATGGTCTACATAAATATAAAAAATTGATGAGAAGGTCTCACATATTGGACAAACAAAAATAACTTGAACAAAAGTTGACCGTATAAAAATGAATAATGGCATATGGAGTAAGTTTCAAAACAAATGGATAGAATCCGGAAGAACCGATCTAGAATTTCTTTGGACATGTACCCTTAACACATTCTATGACTTTGTGTGAGGTTGTTGAAATTCATTACTTGCAATATTCCATGCATTTCCATTTTACACTTTAAGTAATAACAAAAAACAAAACAATTATCAATATCAAGTGCAATTCTTCATCCGATCGAGAATATTTCATGCATTTACATTTCACATTTTTAGTCATAAAAACAAGAAAGCAATTATCAATATCAAGTGCAATTCTTTATCCGATCGAGAAAAGTTTTCATTGGTGTGGTGTCAGCGTAAAAGTGCGACTTCAAGAACGATAGGCCAATTTATTGAAGATTATATTTCGTGGTTTTCCACGGCGAAATGTATAAACGGCATTATGATCGATATCGATCAATTTTCTTTGAGTGGTTTGAACTTGAATCGTTTGGCGGCGAACGGTTACCTAACAATCAGTCGCCGTGTTTTTTTTTCTCTTTCTGACGAGTATACCGTCCGTGGCCATAATTGACTTGCAATTAATAAGTTTTTGCAATTTATATGAGTGAAACATATAAATTCTAGGTCTTGTGAACGAGGTGAGCATTCCGGCCAATGCGATTAATTACAGTAGTTTTCAATTAGACTGATTTTGTGTCGATTAATTGAATTCGAAGCGCGGGCGAGACAATTATCATCTCTGATTCGTGAAAGCGAAACAAACTTTTACTCACTTCTTAATCCATCCAAATAGCCCCATGGTTGTTGAATTACTCGATTCCACTAGTTTTGGTCTCGAATCCAGGCGTCGATAATTGCTGAACAAACGATCCACCTGTTGCAGCTGCTTCTACTGGTTCGGTCCTTTAATTTCCCACTTCACTGGCGTCCGACAATGCCGGCTAAAAATTTGACGCACTCCACACTCACCACACAATCAATAAATCACCATAAAATTCAAATAATAGCAAATAAGCTGGCCGCTTACAACACGCAGCGATCGTTGCTTTCATGCTCAAACACTATTTCTTGTTCGGCACATACACAATCAGCACTTTTACCGCAGGAGATCAACATTTGCTCTCACGAATCACGGGTTCGACACAACCCAAAAGCCAAATCCCATTTGAAAGTGTCATAGAATTTGAATTGCCGTATCGAGAGCAATTTGGTGATTGATTATTATTGGATTATGACTGCACCGGTTATATGTGAACGCGATGAAATTGGGTAATCCGTGGTTTTACACTCACTTTTCTCCCAATCACAACCAACTAGCGGCGTCTGCACCTCCTGGATTTGGCTATTACACTAGTATTTGATTTTCTTACTGACCACATTTACTATCACAATCACACCAGCAAACAATAGTCCCGTCCTCTATTGTTCTCCAAACGAACACACATATAGCGCCTGTTTCCAACCACACCGAAAAATGTAATCAAAACACGATTGCCATTTGTTTATTTGCAGCGGCACCAACGCTACAACTGCCGCTGATGAAGCACATGTTCGTTTGATTTGCGTTGCTATAGCTGCGCGCGTTTCGTACGCAGCTTAACACACGTCCGTTCTCGTCAGCTGTCAAATCGCGATTGGTTCACTTCGTTTTGGGTGCCGAGCTCTACTTTGTGCAGTCCCATTGCCCATTGTTTGTTGTACCTGTGCTCGCGTGGTCGCCGTTCATTTTTTCTGCTCCGCTTCTGTCCTGCCATTCATCACCGTGTGGCTCTGGATCCATCCGTTCATCTTCCACACATTTCTTCCTTCGTAATTGAATCAAGTGAGTGCAGATGCGAGAGGAGAGAACAAGATATGTGAAGCTGAAATATTTCGGGAATTTGGAATGATTGTTGCGATTGTTTACGATGGTGCTTGTTTTTCTTACTCTCCTTTGGTTCACTATTTCCTCTTGTATCTTCACTTTTGCTTTGTTGGCGCGCGAGTGCATTATTTTTCTATCTTTCTAGGTTCCCACGCGAGGAAATATGGAAGAAAAGTGAACACATGGTAGCGCATAGCTAAGGCCGATGTATGTGACTGGGAACATATGTTGGCAAAAGCTGATATAGCAGGTGATAAATCGGGGGAAGTTTTACACATTTGTTTTCTTCAGACTGTTGCGATTCGGCTAATCATCAATCCATCTTTCAGTTGTGCAATTGGAAATTGGAATGTCGTTCCGAAGAACATTAGTTCTGTTACCGTGACATAAATATAAGGGTTAAAACAGGACTTTTGTTCTACGATATGTAACTACATTCTAGCCGAATTTCTCACTATATTCTTATTATACAGTAAATATAATTTAGAGCGGGGACTGATATTGTGCAAATGCTCTTGATGCGGGCAGAAGGCATAGTAAGAAAAATTCGGGGCTCAACCTGTTAAACATTGTACGGAAGGATCCTACCAAGAATTCTCTTTATATGTATTAAAAAAAGGAAAGTCATTTCAACTTTCTCTTCAAATAAAACCTTTAAAGAGTAACATCATTCCGGGCTTCACAAAATATTAGATTTTTCGCGTAACTTTTGAAAAGGACCTATCTCCATCAACATTCTTTTTCGTTATTAACTCAGCGGTAAAAGCATTTCCTGATGTGTTCGACGATCTGGAGTGTAAAAATGGCACAAAATCTGTCTGTAAGGCCGTGGTTATTGAAAGAGAAAGTCAATAGAGAGAATCGATCAAAGCAGATAGGTCCTTTTCAGAAGTAACGCGAAATTCATAGTTAAATGCTTTATATTTTAATACCACTTAAAAAAAATAACAGGTACATGAACTGGTTTATGGAATATAACATAAAACACAAACTCTTTACAATAGTATCTATAGTGCACTGTGAGATTTGTTCTGACTGGGTGAACGTTCGTAAGGTGAATATATGCTATTTCTTTTCACTGTATATGATCGAATCCTGTATATAATGGAGTCAAAAAAAATTTTTTTCATTTGTTTTTTTTGCATGTATTTTTCGTTTTTTGAAAATAATTCATCCCCATAAAGCCTTTTCATCCCACCTTTCTCACACGAAAAAAATAAATTTATCCATGTTCTCTCAGGAGGTGGAGGAGGTGATATTTGATGAAAAAAAATCCTCCTAGGCATATGTTCGAATTTCAACAATGACAGATCTATAGAACTTTTTTTTTTGTTTCTGACTCTGTTGCCTCAAATTGGCTGTACATTAAAAAGTACGCTACGGAAGACGATTCTGATGCTTTCATTTGAAAGATGAGAAAATTTAATACAGGATATAGTAGTAGAACAACTAAATTAGTGGATTTAATCAATATTTTGGAAGTGAAAAACTTCAAAGTTTCTAATTTTTAATGTGTTAATGTGTTTATTGTTGTTTAATGTGATAATTTAAAAAAAAAAATAAATAAAAAAAATTGTTCTTCTATCTTTCTTAATTTGGCTGCAATATCGATATAAACAATTCCTGGTGAAAATTCAAGCAAAATCTTCAAAAATCACGATTTTATCCCACTGTACATATAATAGCCACTAAAACTTCACCTTAACGTTGAAAGGTTACATTTCTTCTTGAAATAAGCCATATTTGAAATACAAAAAACAGGAAGTGGGTTATATCTATGGTATAACCGCAAGGGTGACGTAGGACTATCGTTGATTTAGAGATCATTTGTTTGAAGTTGAATCTAAATCCATTCTGAATGAATGAATAAATGAATATTTGGGGGACTTCGAAAACGAGAGCGTTAAGTTGGAGGCTCAAGGTTTTATGCATCCAATACAAAAAACCTTGTTCTGAAGAATAATCTTCAGAAGCTTTCCTGCTAACTGCACTTGATTGACAAATCACAAAACCAAATGTATGTGGTCGCAGTATTATATGGATAGAAAACATTAAAATAAACTCGCTTGAATGTAATTTTCAATTCCAAGGGGAACTGGCAGATTATTTTTCGGCAACGATCACTTCTTTCCAGGTTTCTTCTCGATAACCAGCAAACGAAAAGAGTTGCGCGCGTGTATGTGTGTGTGTGTGGCGGCTGCTTCGATGTCTTCCCGGGGAACCGTTTTTCGATGCTGATACTCTCTTGATCACTTTCACATCTCCTTCTGATCGATCGGCTTTTCTGCGCTCCCTCACAGCTAAAACAAACTGATTGCATTTCAGGATGTCCTCACGAAAAATGAATGCGTTTCACCACCAGAATATCGCATAAGTATTCTCTTAAGTATTTGTCCGTGATTGAAACGAGAGAAGGTGTGGTTTACGATGGCAATTTGGAAGGCAAACTAGAGGGGAATGAACTCTCTGAGTTTGAAACTTTCGGCGACTGAGCAATAATCGATTGAAAATTATATAATTTTCGTGATGGGAAACATTTTCCGTTGCGCGCGCAATACAATTTTGGATACAAAAATATACTGATGGGGAAGGATAAAGTTCAGAAACTTTCCTGCTAATTACACTTGATTGAAAAATTACAAAATCAAATGTATTTGATCGCTGTGTTATATGGTTAGAAAACATTAAAATAAACTCTTTCGCATGAATGTATTTTTCAATTCTCAGGGAACTGGCAGATTATTTTTCAGCAACGATTAGATCTTTCCGGAATTTTCTCGATGCTGTATGGCATCCAAACGAAAATACTCCTTTCAGTTTGGCCTGCAAAAAACTTTTCTGAACTCTAATCCATCAAATTTGGAGCCCTGAAAAGGGCCGTTCATTATATGCTAAGCTAATATCGCCCGCTCTCCTTCTTCTTCGAATAGGCCCCCTACAGCGTCATAATCGCAGAACTTTGGAGGCGCAAGTCGGTTTTGAAGTCCTGAGCAATTCCACGAACCAAATGCAGCAAAGGTAGCTTGCGGGTCAGCAATTCGGTCGACTTCTGATAGCGTCGAATTTCACACAAAGTTCCCGGTCGATAGTGATGTGGCTTCTTCACACTTCCTGCGGCTGGTGCGTCTATCCGAGCTGCTTTCGTGGTGCCTTACCACCGAAAGACTAACGAGCTGTCTGCTTGGTCCCAAACAAACGAGTCCTCACGGTGCGAGAGTAGAGTAAGAAATGAACGAAAGCAAAGGAAGCGTCATTTTATAAACCATGAAAGAATAGAATGTAGACCCCACTCACTTTATTATATAAACTTACTGTATACTCACTTCGATGTTATTCGTTTCTCTTTCAGGGTAAGCTACGAATATAATAAGGGTTACGAAATTATATATATATATATAATATATATATATATATATATATATATATATATATATATATATATATATATATATATATATATATATATATATATATATATATATATATATATATATATTGGATACGAAAATTTTCTACTGATGGGGAAAAATTATATTCAGAAGCCTTCCTGTTAATTTCGATAGATTGAAAAATCACAAAACCAATTGTATTTGGTTGCAGTGTTGTATGGATAGAAAACATTAAAATAAACTCTTTCGCATGAATGTATTTTTCAATTCCCAGGGGAACTGGTAGATTATTTTTCAGCAACGATGATAGCAACGAGGGTTCCGCGCGTGTATGTGTGTGTGGCGGCTGCTCCGATGTTTCAAGCGGAACCGTGGCATCACTCTCCTCCTGATGGATTCCCTTCTGGCCTAAGGTGCCCAAACAGGCTCTTGGTGACACCGTTCATCAGCGCTTTCAAGATAATCGAAGTTAGCTTCACCACAATAGCGACAACGTGCTCCAATCGCTGTTCAATCATAACTGAGTGGATTTCCGAGTGGCGCTCGCTTGTATACCGATTGGTGATTTCAATAGCCTGTTTTGAAAGCAATTTTAAGACTATTGAAACAAGTTTTTGGATGAAAAACAGGAAGTGGGTTATATCTATGGTATAACCGCAAGGGTGACGTAGGACTATCGTTGATTTAGAGATCATTTGTTTGAAGTTGAATCTAAATCCATTCTGAATGAATGAATAAATGAATATTTGGGTGACTTCAAAAACGAGAGTGTTACTTCGAAGACTCATGGTTTTATGCATCCAATATTGGATACAAAAAACCTTGTTCTGAAGAATAATCTTCAGAAGCTTTCCTGTTAACTGCACTTGATTGACAAATCACAAAACCAAATGTATGTGGTCGCAGTATTATATGGATAGAAAACATTAAAATAAACTCGCTTAAATGTAATTTTCAATTCCAAGGGGAACTGGCAGATTATTTTTCGGCAACGATCACTTCTTTCCAGGTTTCCTCTCGATAACCAGCAAACGAAAAGAGTTGCGCGCGTGTATGTGTGTGTGTGTGGCGGCTGCTTCGATGTCTTCCCGGGGAACCGTTTTTCGATGCTGATACTCTCTTGATCACTTTCACATCTCCTTCTGATCGATCGGCTTTTCTGCGCTCCCTCACAGCTAAAACAAACTGATTGCATTTCAGGATGTCCTCACGAAAAATGAATGCGTTTCACCACCAGAATATCGCTTAAGTATTCTCTTAAGTATTTGTCCGTGATTGAAACGAGAGAAGGTGTGGTTTACGATGGCAATTTGGAAGGCAAACTAGAGGGGAATGAACTCTCTGAGTTTGAAACTTTCGGCGACTGAGCAATAATCGATTGAAAATTATATAATTTTCGTGATGGGAAACATTTTCCGTTGCGCGCGCAATACAATTTTGGATACAAAAATATACTGATGGGGAAGGATAAAGTTCAGAAACTTTCCTGCTAATTACACTTGATTGAAAAATTACAAAATCAAATGTATTTGATCGCTGTGTTATATGGTTAGAAAACATTAAAATAAACTCTTTCGCATGAATGTATTTTTCAATTCTCAGGGAACTGGCAGATTATTTTTCAGCAACGATTAGATCTTTCCGGAATTTTCTCGATGCTGTATGGCATCCAAACGAAAATACTCCTTTCAGTTTGGCCTGCAAAAAACTTTTCTGAACTCTAATCCATCAAATTTGGAGCCCTGAAAAGGGCCGTTCATTATATGCTAAGCTAATATCGCCCGCTCTCCTTCTTCTTCGAATAGGCCCCCTACAGCGTCATAATCGCAGAACTTTGGAGGCGCAAGTCGGTTTTGAAGTCCTGAGCAATTCCACGAACCAAATGCAGCAAAGGTAGCTTGCGGGTCAGCAATTCGGTCGACTTCTGATAGCGTCGAATTTCACACAAAGTTCCCGGTCGATAGTGATGTGGCTTCTTCACACTTCCTGCGGCTGGTGCGTCTATCCGAGCTGCTTTCGTGGTGCCTTACCACCGAAAGACTAACGAGCTGTCTGCTTGGTCCCAAACAAACGAGTCCTCACGGTGCGAGAGTAGAGTAAGAAATGAACGAAAGCAAAGGAAGCGTCATTTTATAAACCATGAAAGAATAGAATGTAGACCCCACTCACTTTATTATATAAACTTACTGTATACTCACTTCGATGTTATTCGTTTCTCTTTCAGGGTAAGCTACGAATATAATAAGGGTTACGAAATTATATATATATATATATATAATATATATATATATATATATATATATATATATATATATATATATATATATATATATATATATATATATATATATATATATATATATATATATATATTGGATACGAAAATTTTCTACTGATGGGGAAAAATTATATTCAGAAGCCTTCCTGTTAATTTCGATAGATTGAAAAATCACAAAACCAATTGTATTTGGTTGCAGTGTTGTATGGATAGAAAACATTAAAATAAACTCTTTCGCATGAATGTATTTTTCAATTCCCAGGGGAACTGGTAGATTATTTTTCAGCAACGATGATAGCAACGAGGGTTCCGCGCGTGTATGTGTGTGTGGCGGCTGCTCCGATGTTTCAAGCGGAACCGTGGCATCACTCTCCTCCTGATGGATTCCCTTCTGGCCTAAGGTGCCCAAACAGGCTCTTGGTGACACCGTTCATCAGCGCTTTCAAGATAATCGAAGTTAGCTTCACCACAATAGCGACAACGTGCTCCAATCGCTGTTCAATCATAACTGAGTGGATTTCCGAGTGGCGCTCGCTTGTATACCGATTGGTGATTTCAATAGCCTGTTTTGAAAGCAATTTTAAGACTATTGAAACAAGTTTTTGGATGAAAAACAGGAAGTGGGTTATATCTATGGTATAACCGCAAGGGTGACGTAGGACTATCGTTGATTTAGAGATCATTTGTTTGAAGTTGAATCTAAATCCATTCTGAATGAATGAATAAATGAATATTTGGGTGACTTCAAAAACGAGAGTGTTACTTCGAAGACTCATGGTTTTATGCATCCAATATTGGATACAAAAAACCTTGTTCTGAAGAATAATCTTCAGAAGCTTTCCTGTTAACTGCACTTGATTGACAAATCACAAAACCAAATGTATGTGGTCGCAGTATTATATGGATAGAAAACATTAAAATAAACTCGCTTAAATGTAATTTTCAATTCCAAGGGGAACTGGCAGATTATTTTTCGGCAACGATCACTTCTTTCCAGGTTTCCTCTCGATAACCAGCAAACGAAAAGAGTTGCGCGCGTGTATGTGTGTGTGTGGCGGCTGCTTCTATGTCTTCCCGAGGAATCGTATTTCGATGCTGATACTCTCTTGGTCACCTTCTCTTCTCCTTCTGATCGATCGGCTTTTCTGCGCTCCCTCACAGTTAAAACAAACTGATTGCATTTCAGGTCAGGTCAAGCCAGGTAATGAATACCTCGATCCCTCGCCGTTCAGCTCGTTCAGTAACGATGTTGTCTTGTCGATGTCCGCAGGCGTCGTGCACAAATTACGTAACGCAAAAATCCGGATTTTGAACCTCCCCCCCCTTTCGTAACGCAATTTCCTATCTCTAATAAACAGAAAGTAACGCAACATCTAACCCCTCCCCCCTTATCGCGTTACGTAATTTGTGCACGACGCCTCACGAAAAATGAATGGGTTTCACCACCAGAATATCATTTCAGTATGCTTTTCGTGCGTGATTGAATCGAGAGAAGGTGTGGTTTACGATGGCAATTTGGAAGGCAAACTAGAGGAGAATGAACTCTCTGAGTATGAACATTTCGGCGACTGAGCAATAATCGATAAAAAATTATATAATTTTGGCGATACGAAACATTTTCCGTTTTTCATGTTATGCATCCATTATTGGATACGAAAATATCCTACTGATGGGAAAGAATAATCTTCAGAAGCTTTCCAGCTAATTACACTTGATTGAAAAATTACGAAATCAAATGTATTTGGTCGCTGTGTTCGCCATATAATTAGAAAACATTAAAATAAACTCTTTCGCATGGATGTTTTCTTCAATTCCCAGGGAACTGGCAGATTATTTTTCAGCAACGATTAGATCTTTCCGGAATTTTCTCGATGCTGTATGGCATCCAAACGAAAATTCTCGTTTCAGTTTGGCCTGCAAAAAACTTTTCTGAACTCTAATCCATCAAATTTGGAGCCCTGAAAAGGGCCGTTGATTATATGCTAAGCTAATATAGTACCCTCTCCTTGGATTCGACGGGCCAGCTGATTGTCTTTGGGCATGATGTCACGCGTTTTACGTGGATAGCACACAAATTTGTATCTTCGAATAAGCCTTCTGCAGCGTCATAACCGCGGAACTTTGGAAGCGCAAGTCGGTTTTGAAGTCCTGAGCAATTCCACGAACCAAATGCTGCAAAGGTAGCATGCGGATCAGCAATTCGGTCGACTTCTGATAGCGACGAATTTCATGCGAAGTTCCCGGTCGATAGCGATGTGGCTTCTTCACGCTTCTTGCGGCTGGTGCGCTTATCCGAGCTGCTTAGTTATTCTGACTTCGTGTGCCTTAGCTCGTTAGTCATTCGGTGGTAAGGCACACGAAGTCAGCTCGGATAAGCGCACCAGTAGCAGGATAGGTGGAGAAGCCACATCGCTATCGACCGGGAACTTTGCGTGAAATTCATCGCTATCAGAAGTCGACCGAATTGCTGATCCGCAGCTACCTTTGCAGCATTTGGATCGTGGAATTGCTCAGGACTTCAAAACCGACTTGCGCTTCCAAAGTTCCGCGGTTATGACGCTGCAGGAGGCTTATTAGAAGATACCAATTTGTGTGCTATCCATGCAAAACGCGTCACATCATGCCCAAGGACATCCAGCTGGCCCATCGTATCCGAGGAGAGCGTGCTATATTAGCTTAGCATATAATCAACGGCCCTTTTCAGGGCTCCAAATTTGATGGATTAGAGTACAGAAAAGTTTTTTACAGGCCGAACTGAAAGGAGCATTTAGCGAAAATCGTGGTTTCGATAATAATTCGTTACCGATAGGTGCCATGGATATGGATTTCTTAATGAAGAATATGAAATACATGACATGATGTAGTGAATATATCCGAAGAAATCACTTTGGTGAAACTGCATTATAAAATTATTTGTGTACGAATGCCGCAATCGATTGTCGACTCTAATTTGCGCTGGGTAATTTCCTCGGAGGACTCGATTCCTCCTTTGAACATTAATAATCTCTTTCTGGCAAAACGATGTGGTATGAATCACATTATTTGAATGATAGAATGAAGAACCTCCAAACGTATCATTCTCCCGTTTGTCGTTTTCGCGTTCGCTAATACTTTCTCACAACACCCATTTCTCGTTTGAGAAATTGTTGAGTAAACATTGTTTGCCAGTGCGCGTAGAGCGGGAATTCCTAAAGATTCATTGCACCTCTAATAAATTGCCGAAAGACGTGGTCTTACGTTGATCGCACTTGGTTGAAAAAATCCAAAACGAAATGTATTTGGTCGCAGCATTATATGAGTAGAAAGCAAATAATCGCTCGAAAATGACTTGATTTTCGCGATGTGAAACATTTTCCATTTTCCATGTTATGCATCCAATATTGGATACGAAAATTTCCACTGATGGGGAAAAAAATATTCAGAAGCTTTCCTGTTAATTGCGATTGATTGAAAAATAACAAAACCAAATGTATTTGGTTGCAGTGTTATATGGATAGAAAACATTAAAATAAACTCTTTCGCATGAATGTATTTTTCAATTCCCAGGGGAACTGGCAGATTATTTTTCAGCAACGATGATAGCAACGAGAATTCCGCGCGTGTATGTGTGTGTGTGTGTGGCGGCTGCTCCGATGTTTCAAGCGGAACCGTGGCATCACTCTCCTCCTGATGGATTCCCTTTTGGCCTTAGGTGCACAAATAGGCTCTTGGTGACACCATTCATCAGCGTTTTCATGATAAACGAAATTAGCTTCACAACAACAGCGACAACATGCTCCAATCGCTGTTCAATCATAACTGAGTGGGTTTACGAGCGGCGCTCGCTTATATACTGATTGGTGATTTCAATAGCCTGTTTTGAAAGCAATTTTAAGACTATTGAAACAAGATTTTGGATGAAAAAGTAACAAGTATATGACGCGTAGACATTTTATCTTTCAAATGAAGTGTTTATCATACCATTTCGTTCAGTTGTTTAAGAGCTATTAACGCTCAAAATCTCGGTCTCCAGCGTAACGCTTTCGTTCTCGAAACTTTGGTTTTACACCCCGGTATAGAAATGAAAGACGTAGTCCTACGTCAAAAGTAACAAATATATAACGCGTAGACATTTTATCTTTCGAATGAAGTGTTCATCATACCATTTTGTTCAGTTGTTTAAGAGCTATTAACGCTCAAAATCTCGGTGTCCGGCGTAACGCTTTCGTTTTCGAAACTTTGATTTTACACCCCGGTATAGAAATGAAAGACGTAGTCCTACGTCAAAAATATTTTTTTCCAAACTGTACATAATCGAGTCCAAAATTGTATATATTCGAATCACATATAATCGAGTCCGACCTGTATTTCGAATAACGGTAAGTATACATAAATAATGTATTAATTCAGCTCAGATTTAACATCTGCTTGATGGTTTATATCTCCGTTATTTTTCACATCATTCTCGATACTATGGTAGTGAATTAACGCAAAAGTTTGTATCTCTGAAAAACTCGAACTGGTACAATTTGGATCTTTTACGCCTAAAACGTGAAAGAGACAGATGGTACAACAAGTTTTGTAGAACAAATGATGGAAATCATTGGTATATGTACACGATCGCGCGCAATAGATATTCACAATCGATTAAGAAAACTCGTTGTGAATATATTCAGAGGAAGATTGATCAGCATCAAAGCAACAGCAAGGAGTTATGAAAAATTTTGAAATCTTTATTAAATCCTAGTAATAGCAAACCACGGTACATAACTTTTAATGGCACACTTGAACAGTCTGAACAGGCTATAGTATCTAAGTTTGGTGACCGGAATAAATCGCCACAGTAAACAACTGCAACAGAAACAACCGCTTAGAAAAAGTGTAGTAGGCTAGAAATATTTGGCGCGGGAAAAACATCATGTGCCTCACATTTCTATTATAAATTTATTCTCTTGTTCTCGTTTTTCGAAATTTATTCTGAGGACAATGTAATGGGGACGAAGTCCCCATTTGGCGAGGATAAGGAATCGAGGCGGCCCATGCCGCCAAGATGACGCAATCCGAGTCCACCGCCGACCCGCCGTCGGAAGCGGCGGTGTCTCGCACGCAAACCTGGGATCCACTGATTGCCCGGTTAGTTTGAAACATAGGATACGATCCTTTAGCAATGTCCGACCGAGCTCTAGCGAGCGTCGGACGGTATACGTCTGCCCGGGGCGTTACGTTTGCCTGGGGCGATACGTTTGCCCGGTTAATTCTTGTTTTGAAATACAATACCGCGCCACAATATTTATAGCCTACTACACATTTTATAAGCGGTGGTTTCTGTTGCAGTCGTTTTCTGTGGCGATTTATTCCGGGAACCCTAAGTTTAACGATTATTTTGTCAATAGTGTTTCATTGATCAATCAGTCCATTGAATTGGTCGATGAACCTGATGAAATAAAACAGCCGGTTAGTAATAACTGTAGATATGAAAGTTGTCACCCAATTATGTTAAACGAACTTAGGACTATTTGCTTTTCTTTAGGAAAAGGGCTTTAGGGCTGGAGTGGATAATGTAAATGCTAGAGCTCTACAAGATTGCTTTCAAGTCATCGATCACATCTTGCTGCACCTTATCAATAAATCTTTACTCACTGGGCATGTGCCTCAGGTGTGGAAGGAATCTTTAATAGTTCCAATTCAAAAGGTTACTGGAACGATTAAAGCCGAAGAGTTTCGTCCCATCAATATGTTGCACACGCTTGAGAAAATATTAGAATTAGTCGTTAAAGGCCAGCTACTGGAATATTTAAATTGCAATGCTTTGACAATACCAGAAGAATCGGGATATCGGGAAGGTCATTCCTGTGAAACCGCATTTAACTTGATATTAGAGTGCAAAGAGAATATCATTGCTGTTTTCTTGGATCTAAAACGCGCTTTCGAAACAATTTCTAGGCCCTTGTTGTTGAACACGATTAGGCGCTTTGGAATTACGAGTACTGCATATAAATGGTTTGAAAGCTATTTGAATGGCAGAACTCAACGGACTATTTTTAATGATTCAATTACCAATCCCGTAGGGAATAATCTTGGAGTACCTCAGGGAAGTGTATTAGGGCCCCTTTTATTCATTGTGTATATCAATGACATGCGACGAGTTTTACGATTTTGTGATATCAATCTCTTTGCAGATGATACTGTGATATTCATTGCAGCTAATGAGTTGGATCAGGTCGTTTTACATTTGAATAGAGATTTATATTATTTGAGTAGATGGTTGAAGTATAAGCAATTGAAATTGAACATAAGTAAAACTAAATATTAGGCTGTCAAAAAAGTCCTGCGGTATTTCCTCGAGGTGTCGTTGTAAGCGCGTAGTTCTAGTTGTATTCATTGTATCGAGTCATATTATAGCTTGTTGGAAAGGTACTAATAATATAGTCGCGCTATAATATAGTCCTTGACAGTGTTTTGTTTGGTTACGTCGTTCGTGAGTTATAGTGTCGCAAATATGGTGCAAAATAAAGAGAAAATCCGACATATTTTACAGTACTACTATGACAAAGGCAAAAATGCATCTCAAGCTGCCAATAAAATTTGTGCAGTTTATGGACCCGATACAGTTTCCATTTCCACCGCACAACGATGTTTTCAACGTTTTCGTTCTGGTGTAGAGGTCGTCGAAGATGCGCCACGCTCCGGAAGGCCTGTCGTCGAAAATTGCGACAAAATCGCTGGATTAGCCTAGAAAGACCGGCATAGTAGCAGCCGTAGCATCGGCCAAGAGCTGGGGATAAGTCATCAAACCGTTATTAACCATTTGAAGAAGCTTGGATTCACAAAGAAGCTCGATGTATGGGTGCCACACACGTTGACGCAAAAAAACATCTTTGACCGTATCGACGCATGTGAATCGCTGCTGAATCGCAACAAAATCGACCCGTTTCTGAAGCGGATGGTGACTGGCGATGAAAAGTGGGTCACTTACGACAACGTGAAGCACAAACGGTCGTGGTCGAAGCCCGCTGAAGCGGCTCAGACGGTGGCCAAGCCCTCATTAACGGCCAGGAAGGTTCTGCTGTGTGTTTGGTGGGATTGTCAAGGAATAATCTGTTATGAGCTGCTTCCCTATGGCCAAACGCTCAATTCGGACCTGTACTGCCAACAACTGGACCGCTTGAAGGTAGCACTCATGAAGAAGAGGCCATCTTTGATAAACAGAGACCGCATTGTCTTCCATCAGGACAACGCCAGGCCACACACTTCTTTGGTGACGCGCCAGAAGCTCCGGGAGCTTGGATGGGAGGTTCTTTTACATCCGCCGTATAGTCCGGACCTTGCACCATGTGACTACCACCTGTTTTTGTCCATGGCGAACGAGCTAGGTAGTCAGAAGTTAGCCACAAAAGAGGCCTGTGAAAATTGGCCATCCGAGTTTTTTGCCAATAAGGAAGCGAGCTTCTATAACAGGGGTATTATGAAGTTGGCATGATTGTAACTAATTTCATGAACAAATGAAAATTCAAAAAAAATACCGCAGGACTTTTTTGACAGCCTAATATTTTAAAGAAATAAATGTGTTCAACTCGATGCCAAGACATATTAAATGCGCAACAACACTTACAGAATTTAAGAGGTATGTATTTCACACGTAAAAGCTGTGTTTTATTAACAGCGGAACGATTTTTTTTAAATTTTTATAGCGAAGATTCTCACTGACGAAGTTTTATACGAACGGATAATTTTATGTGAACAATTTTTTTGCAGTTTGTTTTCAATGTTTTCAATGAACCTGACGAAGTTTATTCTGAACGGATTATATTATGTAGATATTAAATTTTTTAAATCATCTTTTTTTTTAATTTGTATTGATCCCTATTATGTCTGTCATGATCTTGGTGATGATGGACTATTTTTATTTTTATTTTGCCGTTTGAACGTCGCGCGTGACACAGATATAAAGGATATTAAATTGAATGTTTTTTTTTACGTACTGGTCTACAAATTTTTGGTAAAGGAAATTTTCTCGATTTCTCTGAATGAGGATATTCATCCAATCCAAACCAAAGCTGGCGGTTAGACTTGTGCTCTGGTGGAACACTTGGCTGCAACAGCCTCGTCGAGACCATATCGGCTCTGTGGCGGACATGACTGAGTATTGGTTTGTGTTTTGAAATTGCAATTTTTTAAACTTATGTCTGTAAATAAAATCAGTTCGTTTCTTTGTGTTTGCTAAACTGATTTCAATGTTGAGAATAAAAATTATCGTTTAGATAACTCGTTTGCTCAAACCTCTATAGGGGAAGGAGGCGGGACCATCATCATCATCATCACAAGGCATGCGCTTGGGAATCTACAACATTAACCCGGAAGTAGCTATTTTCCGCACGTAATATTCACCCGAAAATTACACAATTCAAATATACGACACTGCGTTTCATAACTATAGAACCACTTCATTTTTCTGAGTTTCCAGAGATATGTAAGAATTCGGTTGAATTGAAGTATATACAGGGTCTTTCAGATTGAACGCTCACACAAAAAAATCTAATAGCTCCTCATTCGATGGTAACACTGCATTCCCCACTTCGGGACGAAACTATTCGGCTACTCATTCAGTCTGATCGGATGGTTTTTAGTGTCAAGATGTACAATTTACAAGAACGTATATTTTTAGTGAAATTATATTGCTCGAGCAACCGAAGCCTTAATGAAACTTTGTCCTCTTATAGTAAGAATTTCAACATTTCTCGTCGTCGATTACTTCCTCTGGGGGTACGTGAAGGACCGTTGCTATTTTAATAAGTCACAAAATTTGGAGGAACTCAAAGAAGAAATAACTTGGATTTTCAACAGCATCGAAGTCGTAATGTAAGAGTTGTGCATGAAGAATTTTGTTCACCTTTTAAAACGCGTTATCGAAAAAAGGGGTGGTCACATCGAAAATGTCCTGAAATAAGTTTTATTTTCGTTTTCTAAAAATAAAAATTGGTTCACTTTTGTAGAAGCTATTAAAGATTGTTGCATGAGCGTTTAATCTAGAAGAGTGTAGAAGTACAGTGCTGATATTAACAACCCCAAGCGTCATACCAACATCTGGTCGAGTTGGCGCGAAATCCGTCTATATTGAGTTGTACGGCTACTGTTAAAAGTAAAATCAATGTATGATAGGTGCGGTAGTTAGCATTGGCACCATTCTCATAAGTACAATGTTATCAGTTTTGACACTAATCCATTTATACTCTGCCAAAACTGATGCATGCCAAAAGTGAAACATTTTCTAACTAACTATACAACACTACCACACTCTACTCATTCACGTAGCTTCTGCATTACTCCAGACCATTTGGCTTCAATACTTTGGTTAGTTTTATCCTAATTTATATGTGGGTTTTTCTTTGGAACTCACCTTTTGTGCCAAAACACTGCCAAACAAGATTCACAAATTCGCATTGTATCATCCAACGGATGGGTATATCGCGGTAAACGTATTTTCTCTATTACTGTTGACGTTAACCGACGTAATTTATTACGGTTACTCTTGTGGCTGTTAATGCCAGCAGTGCATTTGTAATCTTTGCAAATCCTGGAGATCACGGCTAGACTCATGTTGCTAAATAATGTCACACTTTTGTTTGTTGAATTCTGATGATTACGCAGTAGCAAAATAATGCTATTTCTTTTCCGCCACTTTACATTTGCTGTTGGTCACGACTGGTAAAATACAAACAACTGCGGAGCCATTTTTTTCATCCTTTAAGTATCTATACAAACCATTTATTATTATCATATCTACAGTGACTTACAGTGACTCTTAACAGATACCTGAATCTACAACAACTATTCGATTCCAGACCGACTTATCAAGAGATTTTTGGCAGATGGCTATTGTTTGAGAGCTGCTGTTGCTCTCTGAATTGAAACATATTGTATTTGACTACAAAAACATGTTGAAACTGTACTTTAGCATCCAAGGGTCACCATAAGTCCATTTCTACCTGTTATTGATTTTTTCTATAACTGTGCACCCAAAAAAAAGAATAGAAAATTTTCGAAAAAAAACTTGAAAAAGTTGTTGTTAGAAAAACTTTTTTGCCTTAAATACACTGCGTTTCACAACTATAGAACCACTCTTTTTTTTGAGTTTCCAGAGATATGTAAGAAATCTGTTGAATTGAAGTATATAGTGGAGGACATAACAACTATCTTCATTTAAAAGACTGGACATTTGAACTTTATTGTTGTGTTCAGGCGCGAAACATTCAAAAAACGAAAATTTCAGTGTTTCATAACTATAGAACCAGTTGGAAAAACTCTCACTCTCAAACTTCTCAATCAGTTCAAATAACCCATTCGGAGTGGTTTTGACCAAGCTGCGCCATGTTGTAGTTTATTTCTCGTTCAATACAGAGGATACTGTTCGTTGAAGCTCTTCAAATCACTCATACTACTCATACTGTTGCATCTACTATTCGTACGATCACTCCTCATAAGTTCTTGATAGGATTTTGATCTGGTAAACAAGTTGAACAGTTCAGAATCTGAAGCCCCTGTTCAATAAACCATGTCTTGACTTTCCGGATATTACAAATGGATGCCAAATTACCCAATTATCACGGTGTTTTTGATCCAAAAACAGAAGTAAACGATTGTGAAGAACCTAATTGCACTTCTGACTGTACATTGGTGTTGACGAAAAGCTATCTGAACCAGGCCTTCGGTTCGAATAACTCGAGAATTAATCAGGCAAATTGAACCAAAATTTGCATATGGAGGTTTTAGGAAGCAATAAATGTTTCTATGATGGTATGACACTCCTCCCTCCTCTGGAATGGAGAGGGGGTCCCATAAAAATAATACACATATTTCAACCAAACATGAAAATTGAAAATTTTCGGAAAACTCTGAAGGAAAATGGGAAAATTCGGAAAATTCTATTCACTGATGTTTTACAATTACATATTGACAAGCGTTTTTAGCCCATTTGATGTTTACGCTAACGAAATTAATTTTCGTTCGAAAATGGAAATGGATTTTAATGTGATAAAACGCACTCTTATATCGTCTTCTATCTATATAAATAAAAATGGATCGCCGAATGTGTTGATAAGAGCAAAACTCGAGAGAGGAATTGTCCGATTTAGGCTGTCTTTATTCTATCATATTTTCTGTATAAAACATTTATTCCATGTAACGGAGAAACATGTTATTTGCAAGTGGTTGAAAAATCTTGAACGAGAATTGTGTCTGAAAATAATCTGATATTATAATGACGAGTTTTGGTAGAAGTACTAGGAATTTATAGTAAAAGGTAATTTTAAAGGGTAGATTAGAAGATGAATCAATGAACAATTCTGCGATTCGACTCATGAACAGCGCTTAGTAAGAAAACGTGGATGTGATAACGAAAAATAAATTTTGGGTGGGACGAAGTTTGCCGGGTCAGCTAGTATATTATAAAAAAAATCCCCGAAACTGTAACTTTTAAAAAATAACCATAAGCCACATTCTTCCTAAAGTGCATTTCTCCCACAAGTGTGTATATGTATGATCATTGTATTTAGCGAAACACTATATCTAAGTCAAACATTTGTATTTTTCTTTTGCACGTATGAATATAACAACGAATAATATATGAATCCGTTCAATTTGGTGACTAAAAGGACTAAAATCAAATAAGAATAGTCCAGTAATGGTCTTATACATTATATTCAATAAATATTTCACGCCACTAACATTAATTCAGACATTTCATTGAACAATATCCTAAAATAGGAAAAGGTCACTTGTCCAAAAAAGTTACTCCTATACTCGCGTTGGAGTCTCAGACTAAAAATGTTAAAAAAGCAACACACGTCCTCTTCGTACCAACACATTCATTGATGATTACGGGGTACGCAGGGTTCTCGGAAAGTTTGAAAAATGTTCAAAATGTAGAACGAATTTCATCCATTTTTAATTAAAGAATGTATTGGTCTTTAATATTTATTCAACGTATCCACGTGGACCCCATTTTTTTAGTCTCATCAATGCCCTAGATTAATAAGAAAGGAGTGAGATAACTGTTAACTGCTACTTGCCTAATTATTTTTTAGCTTTTAGTACATTGTCTGTATTACTATTATGTTCAATCACAATGAGACTGTTTAGGTTAAAAAGTTTATTTACTTGTTTTATTTTCTAGTTTTTGGGACATTATCTGTATCATAAGTATATTTGTCTACAATAAAACCACTCAACATTTTTTTTAATTTTTATTTCTTACATTTTTTCGAAATGTTTTCATGATGTACTGTATTCTATTACTCAAATCATTTCATTTAATTCATAATGAGCGTATTACAAAAAAAAAAAAAATACATAGACGACCAGTTTGTGGCCGCGACCATTTTGGATTTATGCTGTTCATAATGTAGTGTGTTCTCTAAGTCAAGTCCGTTCGTTTGTTTCATATATTCCAATTAACTTTTTTTTAGATGTGTTTCATATTTCAGATCAATCAGTCAACAGGAAGGGAGTCAAATTTCTATTATTGTGGGACAGCGCTACAGACAAACATGTTACAGGTAAAGCTAAATAAAACCGTTTGAAAATTATGATCCTCTAATGAACCGGTTCGATTTCTCCTAAAAAATGTGAATAAAAATTTTACAAAGCAATCAAATGCAAAGCCGTAATATCATAAAGAAATTGGAGAAAGAAGCATTGCACATGTAGAAAACAAATTAATGCCATTTACGTTAGGTTTGCAATATCAGTGTAGACCACCCTTAATTTGGTCAAATGCCGTTTACATTGAAACCTGTGAACGTACCCCTTTGTTTTGTTCAAGGCGCCTAGAAGTATATCCTAAGGTGAGGCCGTTTGTTTGTTAGGGGAGCGGTATATGAAAACAGTACGGAAGAAAGCAGAAGGAGAATTATTTGCTTGTAGCGTGAAAGAGACAGACTGATCACGAGCGAGCTTGGGCACAAGCGTTTTGTGTTTTGTTTAGAAACAAAACACAGTAGACTTACAATATGGCTGAAGAGTGGTTTTAGCAAGTTGGCCCACCTTAGGATATACTTCTAGGCGCCTTGGTTTTGTTCAAGACTGGTCTATGGTACCAGGTGGGGTCGTTTGGTCAGTCCGTAGGTTAGGGGGGCAGTTTATGAAAACAGTACAGAAGAAAGCGGAAGGGGATTGTTTACCTGAAGTGTGAAAGAGAGAGGTTGATGGCGGATGCGATCTGGCGTAGTGGTAACATCCATAACTCTCACGCAAAGGTAACGAGTTCAATTCTCACTCCCGACATTCTTCCAAAACTGGAAGTAAGAAGTGACAAACCAGCCAAAATGTGTTGAGTCACTATAATAGGGAAGAAAAAAAAAGAAAGGTTGATCACAAGCGTCTGAAACTCTGCATTCTCCCAATGAATTCGGTGCTATCCAACTGATACCAGTACTTTATTCGAAGATAAACGTTTTGCGAACAGAAAAGACGAAACGTTTGCAACGTAAAATGTCGGTTTGAACAGAGTTCACAAACCAAGCGTATTATAATTTCAAGATGGCTGCAGAGTAGTTTTGACAAATTGGCCCACCTTAGAGATATACTTGTAAGCGCCTTGGTTTTGTTTTCATCTGCCGCTTTCCTATTTTTGCAGACAGCAAGCTTGATCTTGTTAAACGTTCTTTTGTTTTGTCGCAGCTCCTCTCGCAATAACTTTTCGTCGATATTACCAAAACTGCCTTCTGATGAATCCTCTGCGCGGAACGGTATGAATGTTTTCTTATTATTCAAAATTATATGAAAATCTCCAGCGGGTTTTTTTTAACATTTCTTATTTTCTTCTATTCAGAGTTCCAGCGGCTCGGAGTGTGAACAATCGACGGACGACATTTGGGACGACACACTCATCATCCGCAACTACGACGAGTCGCTCGCACTGGTCAAGGAGGAAGTTGCCAAGCGTTTGGCCATGAAGACTAACAAGAAAATGCTAGCGAAGGTTAAAGCCGAGCAGAATTCACTGGAACAGGTTACCCCGAACGAAGAAAGTGAAGTCAAACGTGAGGAGGCAGAATCCTCCGGAGTGGAAGGTTCGTCGGCCGAGAAGGGGGCCTATGAGTCGGCAGATAAAACTCTCAAGGTGGGAGATTACTGTCGTGCCACATACGATGATGGTGTGGACTACGAGGCAAAGGTTCTGGCAATTGATAAGAATAACGCACTGATTCGCTACGTCGGATACAACAACGAACAAACGGTATCCTTAGAAGATTTGATTCCGTCCTGGGGGAGGAAGGCACGCCGCAAGCAGCGTGAGGAAGCAGCCGAGCTGGCAGCAGCGGAAGATTCCAACCGGATGGAGATAAGCGATGACGAGGAAAAGCTCACCAAAAAGGCCAGCAAAATAAGAATCAACCTTGACCCGAACTTCCACATGCCGAAACCGAGAGCAAACTCGTCGGTGGCGGCCGGTTTTGGGGCAGGGATGGGCGCATCCTTCATGGTCCCGCCGCCACCTCCGATGCCACCGATGCTGGCAGACGATGATGATCTGGAGTCGGAGAATCTCTCGGCGATGCTGATGTCGTGGTATATGAGCGGTTACTATACCGGTCTCTACCACGGACAGAAGATGTCCCAGAAGCGGTCGCGACCATCCTAATCGGGATGAACTGTTTTGTTTTCCTCCCGAATTATATCTATTAATATTTGATAACTGTGACTTAGCTACGTAAGTAAGTTCCCTAATTTAGTTCTCAAATCAGTTGGATTCAATGAATTTTATGTTTGAACAAATGATTCCTTCTAAGCAATGTTTGCTTTTCAAAAGTTAAATAAAAATAAACGCAGCGGAAATGCTCAAAAGGGTCATTGATTGCCATACTTTCGGTTCCATTCGCGATGTTTCTCAATGAGTGGTAGTGATGCTGGTTGCATCAGGCTGAGGGCACTTTTCAGGTGTTCGATTTGCACTTTGCTTGGTGGCGATTTCTCGGGCGGCGTTGAGTCTAAAAGTGAAATTCTGACACTCCTCCTTTTAAAAATGTTATGAGCACCATCTTACCACTGCTGTGATTTATCTTATTCCTGATCACCATCATTGATGCCTCTTTGCACGCTATCCTAAGCTCATCGCCGGTAAAATTTGTCGTCATTTCAATTAACTCATCGATCTGCTTTTGAGTCCACTCGAGCGAAACTGGCAGTAAATCGTTCATTATTGCTTTTCTTCCGACGCGATCCGGTACATCAATCAAAACCTTCTTCTCAAACCGCCTGAGGAAAGCCGGGTCAATTTCCCATGGAATGTTGGTGCTACCCAGAAGGAACACCCTCTCGTCATCTGATCCACTGTCGAGACCATCGATCAGAGCCAGAAATTCATTTTTAAATCTCTTGGAAGCCTCGTGTTCACCGATGGAATCACGCCGGGACGCTAGGCCATCAAACTCGTCAATGAAGATGATCGAGGGGGCATAGAACCGCGCCAAGTCGTACAGCACACGGATAAGCTTCTCCGATTCGCCACGCCATTTGGATATCAGCGAGCTGGCGGTGGCGTTGAAAAATGTGCTTGATTCTCGTGTTTCCGAGCAGAGGGCACGCGCGAGCATTGTTTTCCCCGTTCCAGGTGGACCGTGCAGCAGAATACAGCGCCAAGGCTTGGTAAGTCCCACAAACAACTCTGGAAACTTGAGTGGCGTTATAACGCTTTCTTGCAGGAGCTTGATGGCCACATCTAGTCCCTTGACCTGGTTCAACTGTTGGTGAAGATTCTTTCTAATAAGGTCTCTAGAAAAAAAAACATCATCGGATGGCAAACATTCAAATGCTTCATCGTGCAAACCTGCAAACAATATCCGCCAGTTCCTTCCATTCGCTGGAATAATTCTCGTGCAAATGGATAAGCGGCCTCATACTAGGGTTGCTCAAAGAAGCAACTTCTCGCCGTTTTGTCGTGTCTTCGCTGACTTCCTTCCCTGGATTGGCTGCCGTTGCTTGATTCGGATCAATCAGCTGTGTAACCATTAGATTAGCTCCCAAACTACTGGCGTCATTATCGGTTTCGGGTTCCCCACGTGGTGATAGTGTTGGCGGTTTAGCTACTGTTGAGTTTGAGGTTCGCTTTTTGCAACCCGATTGCTTACGCTGCGGTAAAACCGGAGTCGATTGCACGGTAAAGTTGTCGTTTTTCTTCACCACTTTTGGTTGTTTGCCAAATTTCAGGAAATAGTAGCTGCAAAATTCCTGATAAATTGTATCCAGATCGATATTATCGCAGACTTCAAATTCCTCGGTTAGATGTGCTTCATCCAGGAGGGCTTGACGCGATTGGCGGAGTCCCATTAAGGAAAAATAATGCGAGATTAGATATAGAACATTTCGACGGCGCTCGTAAAGGGACCGCTTGTCTTGCTGGAAAATGGCACAGGAATTTCGATTGTAAGAAACAGTTAAATCAATCAATCGATCATTACCTCGAAGGACATTTTAAAAAGGCACACGCAACACAACCTTCGGAAATAAATACAACTGGTCCACGCTCGAATCCACTGCTGTTGACTGCCGAAATTGAAATCATCAATCGTCATAAATAAAAGAATAAAATTGTTTGCTTGAAATGATATCGAAGGAGGCTTCGCGGTTTCTTCGCCGAAAACACGTGCTCGCCACGTAGACATGGTAACGGCGTGTAGCAACGGCTTACATTGTTTCGTTGCTTCCGATTTCGGTGTAGGGTGGCTGTCGTATCCTCGAATTATATCGTGGTATGTATTATATTGCACATATCTATTAAACTTTTGCGACTCTTATTCTTCTTCTTATTTTTGGCTTTAGGAGGGTTTAAACTTTTCAGTTTATTTGCCTCTAGAAAAGAATTTTTGCAACCCTGTATCTGCTCTAAGCCACCAAACCGTTTTTACCGTTCCCGTGTTATGTTTTTTGACGTAGGACTACGTTTTTCGTTTTTATATAGAGGGGTAACTCTACGAAAAATGTAACGAAAAATTAAGAGACTTGAAAAGCATATTACGTTAAATCGTTATTGCGATATATGGTCGGGGTTCTTCCAGAATGAACCAGGCACCAAAAACATTATTTTGGAATATTTTAATTTGAAGTTTGGGCTCCCGCTAATTGAGCGTGGCTGATCAAATCTATTATTTTATCGCTCACGTGTTACAAGCAGGATGTCTTTAAAGCACTGATACTATGAACGTCTGTAAAATAACACATAAATATTGAAAAACCGACTTTTAGTTTTGGTATGCATGCACTCAGTTCACTTTGGCAGAATAAAAATTAAAGAATATTGTTTTCAGTTGGATGTAATCTGAATGGTTACTAAAATAATTCGTCGCTGATCAGGTGGTAATCATTATCAACATTGTTTTGATAATCGTGAACCAGCTTCATTAAGAATTCATGGTTTACAGAAGGCACATATTTCATCAGATGTTGAATGTCGTTGTACTTCGCACGAAAAATGCTGTGCCCATTTAGATGTAAATGTTCCATTTTGGTTTGACTAAAATAGGTGACGGGCCTCCTAATTTCTTCCTCAAGTCTAACTCAAAAAATGGATCATCTGGGCCGTGACTATACTGAAACATAAGTATTCCGGGTTTCGATTTCACCACAAGAATGACTTTCATACTCAGCCAGTTCACATTGTCTTTGTTCTTATCCTTTTTTCTATTAGTAATTAATTTTTGCAACGCTTCAGTGGAGTAAAAATCGTCGCTTGTTATTTTAGTGCCAACAAACTTTTCCTTTCTTTGCTCATAAGATGATACAACTTCTTCCACTGATCTGGATCGGAAACCCTCCTCCGTTGAACTATTGAAGCACGAGTTGATTTGGCAATACATGTTGTTTGTGTTTCCCACGATGTTTTTTTCCGTAAAACTGTTTGAAATGTGACAAACGTTCCTCAAAAGACATATTGTTATAACAATTTTTTGGACAACCACAGACGTAATCGGCTTGAATCTTCTTATCCGCAACTACCGCTCCTCGTAACAGTTCGGCCGAAAAGTTTATAAGGTAACACATTCAAACTTTTTTTTTTGCAAAATTAAATTTTATTATACAACATAATTGTCTCCGAGGGCGATACAACGATTATAGCGATCTTGCAACCTTTCGATACCTTTTTTATAGCACTCTTACGGTTTTTCCTCAAAATAGGTCTCAGTTTGGGTAATCACTTCATCATCGGTCTTAAATTTCTTGCCAGCGAGCGTTCTCTTCAGGTCTGCGAACAGAAAATAGTCGCTGGGGGCCAGATCTGGAGAATACGGTGGATGCGGATGTAATTCGAAACCAAGTCATGCAATTTTGCCATCGATACACGAAATTCGGATTTTTCAATTTTTTTCACAATAACAAAAGTTGCTTCACTCTCATTGCTGTAACTCACGAACCAATTGACCGATTGCCGTCAAATTTTGACACGTATCCATTGAAAGATGGTGCTTTGTGATAGTCAAGTAGATTTTTGCAACTGTTATGTTGATGTATGATTTGCCTGCATTTCTATTACGCCTACGTGTTTTTTTCTTACAAAATTGAGGCTCAGCATGCTTATGTTTTTTGAGACACGGCGGCGCATCTACGTTCTCCTGATGAAAATTCGAGATTTGTTCATTTGTTTCATTTCTTTCCTGTTCTTAAATGTTACGATCGAAGATAATTAAAACAAAATATTCAGCCAGAGTGAACCAAGTCAAAAAATGTCACCTAGAGTATAATTGCCTCTTAAATTTCTGTCCTCCATAACCAACTCTTTCTCAATAACATCCTCCTTTTCATGATGTGAGCCCACATCTTTGTTAATTTCGGATTCAAAAACATTAATAAAGTGAAAAACAAAATTTTGTAGCTGCTAGGCACGCAGAACTTCATTATATTTGCAGCCAGAGCGAACCAAGTACATGCTAACTATTACAGGTCAGACTCAATTATCCGGAGCTAGGTAGTGCGGACTGAATCAAAACGGCTGTCAAAAAAGATCCAATTGAAATGTCAAAAGAGATCCAACGATCAGCAGTGTTATTTTTCTTATGATAATCAACACTATAAAAGAGGTATTGATGTCAAGGGCAAAAACAATTAAAATTATAAAATGAACGAGCTACATTTTTCCGTCAATTGTTTAATTAACCATTGCATCTCTGAAAGAGCATCTCAGCCTTTCACTGAGCAACGCATTTTTAATGTCCCCTCTCTTTATAATAAAAACAAATAAAAACAAACGAAGTCAGAGTCACGTAAATGTTTACTCCTGCGATTTGAAAATATTCGATAAAATGTGGAAGGAAGAGATGCCAGATGATTTTAGAAAAAAAAAGTCTGTAAAAACATGTGAATGTCTGTTAAAAATGTGGAAAAGTCTGTAAAAGTGTGCAGATCTATAGAAATGTCTTTTAACGTTAATTTTCACATATTCATTAATACTTTGTACATCGCGATGCACGTAAGATTGTATTTTGTATATATATACAGCCATGCCAAACCAATATAGCGGTTCTCAGATCTTCGTCAAAAGTGGTAATTTTGTTCTTTATCGCAAAACATTAAACTCGTATTTTTTTATTTTTTCATTAGGGTGCCCATTTCCATTTTATGGTGATCCAAAAAATCATTTTTTTCCACTTTTTCCCAAAATGACTTTTTTTTTTTAAATTATAACTTTCGAACCACTTAACCGATTTAGATGATCGACATATCAAATTCAAGCCAATGAGCTTTAATTGAGAAATATTGAACTTGCAGATAATATAGATCCTATTTTCGCAATTATTGATTGTAGTCGTTTTTTAATGTATTCATGGCTTTGGGGGCGCTTTTTTTCTATATTTTTTCTTGAAAGCTGAAAATTTTTACATAAAATATCTCGATATCGAAGATGCTATTTTTTTCGTTTTTGAAATATGATTTTTCAAAACTAATCGATGGTTCGAAAACTATTTTTCCCCATTTTTCCCACTACAAAAAGTCATAACTTTTGAACTATTGGACCGATTCCTATCATCGACATATCAAATTGAAGCTTACGAGTTATTTTTCTATGAAAAAAAATTACTTTTGCGAAAAAAAATAATTTTTTATTTTTGTAATTATTGATTCAGTTAGTTTTTCATAGTTTTCTCGGTTAAAGATAGGAGCGCTATATTTTTTTTATATTTTTCATGGAAAGCTGAGGATTATTTACCTAACATATCTAGATATCAGAGATGCTATAATTATCGTTTTTAAGTTATAACTTTGTAAATTTAACATGTTTTAAGTCTTCGATCAATATTCATATGTGACTAAACTAGACCTATGCTACTAGAATCCAAACTTCCCGCAAGTGTGATATTTTTTCCAATTTTGCTTATTGGCTTCCATTTAATATATCGATCATCTAAATCGGTTCAGTAGTTAAATTGTTATGATTTTTTGAAGAATGTGATTTTTGGACAAAGGGGGAAAAATGATTTTTCGAACCACCGGTTAACTTTGAAAAATCATATCTAAAAAACGAAAAAAATTGCATCTCTGATATCGATATATGTTATGTAAAAAATCCTCAGCTTTCAAGAAAAAATATAAAAAAATATAGTGCCCTCTAGTCCAAAGTCATAAAAAAAATAAAAATACGACTACAATCAATAATTACAAAAATATAATTATTTTTTTCGCAAGTTAAATATTTTTTAATAAAAGGCTAGGTCATTACCCAGCAAACATTAAGTCGTATGAATAGCTATGATTGGAGGCGATATACATACAACCAAGACACATTTGTATGATATATGATGCACATAACTAGCATATACACGCAAAAGTGGAGGCGATATACGTATATGCCATATTTTGTACGCATATAAAGCCGTACATAACGATATGCGATGCTTTTTGGACTGATATGTGATTTGATCCAACAATGTTACCACTCAATCCATCGATGACATGGAAAATCGTGTTTTTGTATTTTATGCGAGTTTAGATATACATGATCGATATTTTGATTGATATTTTATGCGATTGTGATTTGATACGAATTTATATGTAACTTATCATGTGCAAAGTTATACGATTTAATGTTTGCTGGGTAGTTTCAATTTTATATGTCGATCATCTAAATCAGTTCAATGATTCAAAAGTTATTAATTTTCATTTGTCATTTTTGGGAATAAGTGGAAAAAGAAAGATTTTTCGGACCACTTAATAACTTATGTGTTGTAAGTGTGTTTAAATGTTTCAACGATCTACACATACATACGCGTTGTTAATTTTTATAAAAATCAGTATTTCTTCGTTGATATATTGGATATCCACCGAGGCTTGCGGTCTTGTCGTTGATGAAATTTATAAGAAAATGCAGTGTATATTTTCCATCCGCCATGCAAGGCTATACAAGTTTTAGATCACCACACGGCCATGAACCATGTCTGTGGTAACAATATCGAACAGTAACCCATATTTCGTCATAAGCAGACCCGAGAGCGAATGTAAGTTGTTGAAAATAGAATGAAAATTTTTATTCGATGTTGTTTAAATACTTAGAAGACATAGTCCTGACCCTAACTTAACAATTTTTCAATAAATCTCCTTGCATTTCAGCAAAACAATCTTATCTAGAACAGAAAATAATTATCAGAGACAATTTTCGTTCAAGATTTTTCCTTACCTGCAGAGAATGCAATTTTTCATTAATTGTGAATAACCGTATCCTCTCTCTCGTCTGCAATGATGTCAGGGCAAAAGTACAGGTTCCAAACTTCATACACACCAGATGGGCCAACCAGAAAGACTGCCGGGCCGCAGGTTGAGTATCGCTGGTCTAACGTCATGTGTATTGATATAAACTAAATATTATAACTTTTCTGTATTAAAACTATGGAAAAATGTCATATGGTGAGTCGAATATCTTTGATGTATGAATATTTTTCAAAAACCTGTGAAATATTGTTATATCCAAAAAGTCTACAACAAAAATAAAAAGTGTTTTACACATATGTCTGTTAATTTGCAAACATATTTGTAAATCTGGCATCACTGGTGGTCTGAGAATTTATTGCAAGAAATCGCTTGAAAACATGCATGAATTTGCTTGAAAATGAAGTGGATTGTGTCCGCACCACTTAGATCCGGAGGCTCGATAATCCGGGATTCGATTATCCGGAGTATTTTATTTTTGATTTTCGGAAATTTTGAATAATTTGTATAATAATTCTATATTGAATAACTAATATGGGTATCAAAAGAAAGGGCTTCACTAGTAGAATGCAGTTATTTATGAAAAATGCAAATCCAAGATGGCGGCCACTACAAAATGGCGGATTGCTTATTTTTTCAGAACTTCATCAATATAGGTATCAAATAAAAAGGCTTGACTAGTAGAACACAGTTATTTATGGAAAATGCCCAAAAATGTATCAAAAGAAAGTTCTCGACTAGTGGAACATAGCAGATAATGAAAAATCCAATTTCAATATACCCACAGTCCTCAAACAACTAATTACTTTTTGAATGGTTTCATTCAGCTTGTCCTGTTTCTATGTATGTTTGAATGTTTGTTGGGTTGTCCCACTTTAATAGAAAATTTATCTCGTTCCTGTTGAATGATTGATCTGAAATTTGGAACATACATTTAATTCTACTGTCATTATAAAACTGCGTATTCCATGATCTTGAAAAATTCAATTTGGCCGCCGCAAAAAATAGACTATGAACAACATAAATTCGAAAAGTTCGCCGCCACAAAATGGTCGACTATATATTTTTTGCAATTCTATCAATATTGGTATCAAATGAAATGATTTGACTAATAGAATACAGTACAGGTCGGACTCGATTATATACAGACTCGATTATATGTGATTCGATTATATACAATTTATTATATTATTATTATTCAGTTTGGAATTTTTTTTATATTTAAAATATGACTTAATTCATGAAGAAATGTAACCTATCAACGTTAAGGTGAAGTTCAAGTGGCTATTACATGTACAGTGGGGTAAAAATCGTGATTTTTGAAGATTTTGCTTGAATTTTCTCCAGGAATTGTCTATATCGATATTGCCGCCAAATTAAGAAAGATAGAAGTTGTGCGTCAAAGAACAAATTGTGGAGTGGTTAAAGAACTTCATTTTAATTGATCGAAACAATCTAGTTTAATATAAATTTTTAGGATAAAATTAATAATAACACATTAAAAATTATTAACTTTTAAGCGTTTCACTTCCAAAATGTTATTGAAATTCACTAATTTAGTTTTTCCACTACTGTAATTTTCTCATCTTTTAAATGAAAGCACCGGAATCGTCTTCCGTAGCGTACTTTGTAATGTAGAGCCAGTATGAAGCAACAGAGTCCGAAACAAAAAAAAAGTTCTATAACTCTGTCATTGTTGAAATTCGAGCATATGCGTAGGAGGATTAGGTAGGAGGATCAAATATGATCGTCTATCACCTCCTGAGAGAATCTGGATAAATTAATTTTTTTCATGTGAGAAAGATGTTTTCTGACTTTAAGGGGATGAATCAAAATCAAATTCCTCTTTTATGTTCAAAAAACGAAATATACATGCAAAAAAAAACAAATAAAGAAAAAAAATTGTTTTGACTCGAATATCCGGAGTGAAAAAAAATCAATACTCCGGATAATCGAGTCCGACCTGTAATATAGTTTTATCACACAACGTAATAGTATTTTGTAACGGCTCTTGAGTAATTTAATAAATAGTATATACATATATTGACTTACTTTTGCTGTTTTTGGCAAAATAATATCTTAACCCTCCTATACTCGCGTGCAAAATCATAACACGTATACTCGCGCACGGTGTCACAGACCAAAAGTTGAGCTTCTCTTTAATATTACTATTGTGTATTTTTTAGGCTTCATTGGTATTTATTTGAAGAATAGGGTGTAATTAAATGAAAAAAACTCCAGAAAATATGTTCTCTTGGTTTGCATTCACTTTTAATAGTCATCTAGTTCAGCCTCCTCAAAACAGAGTAATTTTCGATACTCCAACACAAATAATGAAATTCTACCTTTTTCCTGTTATTGATTGAAAGAAAGCAACTGAATATAATTCTCGAAAGTATAAAGAGCAATAAAATAACATAAAAACGTCTTAATCGATTGTGGTTTCATTGGTGTAAGAATCAGAACATACCATAACTGCATGCTCGAGAAAAACATATTTGTACATTTCATGCAGTTGTAGCTTGTTTTCGGATCTTTTATGGAAGAGAAGAATGTATAACGACCTTCTAGACAATTACCAGATGGTAAAGGTTTTGGAATATAAAGTTTGTTTATTTATAATATTTTTTGTCTCTGTATTCTTGGTAAACTAAGAATTAACGCATTTTTTTAGATGGGACATAAAAAGATGATATAAAGGATTTCTTGAAACTTTCTTGTTTCTTGTTTTCGGATCTTTTATGGAAGAGAAGAATGTATAACGACCTTCTAGACAATTACCAGATGGTAAAGGTTTTGGAATATAAAGTTTGTTTATTTATAATATTTTTTGTCTCTGTATTCTTGGTAAACTAAGAATTAACGCATTTTTTTAGATGGGACATAAAAAGATGATATAAAGGATTTCTTGAAACTTTCTTTTCTTTTTCTTGTTACCTTTTCGATATTGTTCATTATAAAAAAAATATCCCCGAAACAGTAACTGTAAAAAATAACCATAAGCCATCGATTAGTTTATAGTTTACTGTTTACAATTCTTACACAAGTGCAATTCTTTCACACGTGTGTGTATGTGTGACCATTGTATTTAGCGAAAACTATATGAAAATCAAACATTTCTATTTAGCTTTTGCACGTATGAATCTAACGACGAAAAGTTATAACTGAATCCACGAGTATAGGAGTGTTAATAAATGGAATTTATTTTTAAATTAAATTAAATTTAAAATGTTAATGCTTAGTTCATTATGGCTGAACGCAATTTTGAAAAATGCGGATCAGCCCTCTTAACAAGATTTTACACTTCAGGGTAGCAATCTGACTATCTTACTTACCAGATCTCGACGACATCTGTTTCCAAGAGCTTTCCGAAACAAGAACATCTGACAAAGATTCGGATAAATAGGAAAACTGCCTTTTTGAAGAAAGCGATCACTATAGTCCGATGCCATGTTGTTGGTTTATGGTTCGCTCTGGTTGATTGCAATTTCGTCTTTTTCGCATCCTGCTATACAGAACTTTCGTTTTGGAGCCGTTGTCAACTGTCCGAAGGACATGGTTATCGCGTTGAGTGCCACGCTGTTTTGTGGCGACTTTCCCGTCAGGCCGCGCGCGCCGGTATCGTGTAGGGGAGATGGGGGTAAGACGGACATGTTAAGGAAAACTTCAATTGTATCTTTGGAAACTAATGTTTTCAAAAATTTAAAAGTTCAATATATTGGTTTTGAAATAACTGGCCTAATGTTTTATAAAAATGTGTTTTCCATGTTTTTTCCCGAAATTAAAACAAGCCGAAAAGTACAACATTTTTATCGGTGCGGGTATAATGGACATGTAGTGGGGGGGATATGGACAGGTTCATAATATACGAAGCGTAGAGGTTTATCGCTCGCGAGAGGAATGATTTCACTCTCTCCCAGTGTTTGTGCGCTCAGTAACAGAAATAAAACAAAAAGAGAAAGCAATATAAAAAAGAGTTCAATCCCTTCTTCCCTTCACTTTCCATCATGCATTGGATGTGATTATGGATATGACTGTCCATTTCATCCCCCTAACGATCCCCCCCCCACCCCCAGTGCAATTATTTCAATAATTTAAATTTACCACTTACGAATGAATTTACTTTTCCGTACATACCTAATATCGCTTCTCTGTCAACTCACAAACCGAAATATAACCATCAGCGAATTCAATTTTGCAATTAAACCACTCAAAATGCTTAATACCGAAGCCGCAAGTGTTACATCCACACGCGGAATCATGTTCGATTTTCGGTTTTTGTTCCTCTATTCCACTTTTGATCAGTATTCATTGTCATAGGATGGTTTAAATATTATAGAATAGCATGTAGAAGGGTTTCCCATCAACAGAAATTTGAAATTCATAATGCAACTATACAAATCAACCACCTGTCCATCATATCTCCACTGTCCGTCTTACTCGCGGCTCCCCTACAGCAAATGCGAAGCGCAATATTGGCAAACTATAATTACTATAATTGACTCAATCAAAATGTTTATTTAACACGTTGATTGCCATGTCAGTCACGACCAGAACGGAAAGCTCGATGTCAGTCACCGATGACTGACATAGTACTCAATGTGTTAATAAAAATAATTAAAGTTTTTGGAAAAAAAATCAATTTTTACCTTTATTATCATATTTTATACTGTCAGTCACCGGTGATTGACACGACCTGAACGGAAAGTTCGGTGTCAGTCACGATCTGAACGGAAATCTCGGCGTCAGTTATGGCACTCAACGTGTTAATAAAAATCATTAAAGTTTTCTGGAAAAAAATTATATTTTTACCTTTATTATAATATTTTATACTGTCAGTCACCGGTGACTGACACGGCCTGAACGGAAAGCTCGGTCCGATGACACCGATGACTGACATGGCACTCAACGTGTTAATTTATTGTCGTTTGTCGATTGTCGAGTGGTGTAAGTAACTCAATTTAAAGGTACTTAATTCTTAATTCTATGGTTAGTAAGGTAGAAATCCGATTACTCGCGGTTGACTCGAGTTTAGAAGGGTAATATTTTTAATAAGGAGATTGTAACAATGTTGATGCGTTCTACTGTCTTTTTATCAATCTTGAGCGCGAGCTGTCATTCAATTTGGTTACAGCGTCAATAAGGTGGCTGGATTAAAAGAAAAAAAGAAAAAATATTTTCTGGAGTTTCTTCACTCAATAATATATTTTTCTTTGAATAAATACCAATGACGCCTGAAAATACACAATAGCAATATCACAGAGACGCGCACAGTCCAGAGTACACAAATTACGATTTTTCACGCTAGTAAAGGAGTGTTAAGAACAAGTTATTTTTTATAGACGTTTTTTGATATGGATAATTCTATTTGTCAAAGATAGTGTTGTACGGCAAACAAAATTTCTTGTGCCGAAATGTTGCAAAAATACATTTGGTGACTCAACTATGTCGCAAACATAGGTACATGAATGCTATAAGACATTCAAAGACGGCCGAGAAGAGATGAACAATTTGCTACATCGAGGACGACCATCCACCTCTTCAACTGATGGAAACATCGACAAAACAAAAGGAATGGTGCTCGGAAATTGTCATTTAAGTACTTGAATCAAATATCTCTTACGAGACATATTTTAGTTGAAGTTTTGGACATGAGAAAAATTGCTGCGCGACTAGTGGCAAAAGAGCTCAATTTTCTTCAAAACCGCAATCAAGTGCCTTAAGACATGCTTGAACTATCTGATTATGATCCCACGTTCATCCAAAGCATAATTACTGGCGACGAGACATGGGTGTACGAGTTTGACATGCAAACGAGTCAACAATCATCAGATTGGACCGCTGCAAATGAGTTGGAACCGAAAACACAACGTCAAAGTCGATCAAAAGTGAAGGTAGGGCTGATTGTTATCTTGGTGTTATTATTCATGGTGTTGTCCATTCGGAATTTCTTCCGGAGAGTCAACGGTCACTGATCTTGGCGTTATGAGGCGCTTGAGAGAGAAAATTCGTCACAAACGATCAGATTCGTGGAAGGATAACAATTGGATTTTGCACTACGGTAATGCACCAGCTCATTGATCAAACATTGTGAACGAATTATGACCAAAATTGACACGAATGCGCTTGAACAAGTACCGCACTCTCCATATATCGCCCGGTGTGACTTTTTTCTATTTCCGAAACCCGGACCCGTTGTTTTAGGATTGAACCACTAAAAACGAATTCACTGTGTAAACTGAAGGCAATTCCTGAATACAGTTATAAAAAGTCTTTCGATGACTGGATTGTTGGTTGGAAAAATTATAGCTTCAGATATATATTTAGAAAGGATTGTGATATGACTTTGCAAATGGATAGAAATATGATATAAAATACTATGTTATTGAGTTAAACAAACATTTCTGAAAGACACGTCAGCTTACGCATCCTCAACCGAAACTCTCGGGCTAACAGGGAACAGATATTTGCTTACCAGTAGCTTCATGTGTTCCTTGGTCGCTCTCAGTTCCTCGGAATCGCTATCTGAAGTTGCCCTCAGATCAGAAGCGTGGATCGCCCCTGGAATTGCGTCAGCCAAAGCCATCGGGTTCAGATCGTGGGTGATGCTGATCGGACGGGTAGGGTCCTCTGCACCAAAGGTGAAGTGAGCTTGCTGTATGGCTGGCAATTTTCCTCCGAATCGGTTGTTTGCACGCTGCGTGGAATATTCGAGCGAGTCGTGAGTGATCCAGTCCCCAAACACCCGACGGCACGTTTCCGTGTAGAGATCCAAGCTGATACGATTGCCGAATGGCTGGTGGTCCGAGTCCGTAGTTGTTGGGAACCATCCAAATTCGGTACATTCCTGATACAATGTTTGCCGAATGCCGTACTGATTGAGGGTGGCGTTCCACTCCACTTCTCTGAGTGCATCAATTGTTAAGTCTATATCTAAATTGATACATTCCTCTCCCATGGAGACTTTGCTAGTAAACCATTGGGCGAGAGCATCCAGCGTGCTTGAAGCCTGGCTGTTGGTGATCTCGTCACATACCACGGCGAAATCGGAAACACTGGATATAGAAGAAAAAATATCTGTGTACCTCATTCTTTTCGAATAGGTGCAACCGAAACATACTTTCCATTGACGAGAGTAAAGAGTTCAACCGTCGACATAAGCCCAGCTAAGAAGTATTGCACCTGTAGACTGTCTTCCACATCGATCGGTGTGCAGAGGTTGAATCTCTCCGAGACCACATCAGCAAGTCCCATATCGAGCAAATTTTCGATCACATGGAACGCCACGAAGATATCGTTGTAGCATCTCTGACCGCCGAAATCGATCAACGTTTGTCCCCAGGCCTCAGCAAACTGCTGGAAATTAGGAACGGCATGATGGAATCCACTGGAAGACCACGCCGCATCGGCTAAATGTGGATAGCGCACACGGAACCAGGTGGCTAGCGCACCACCGTATCCCGAACCAGCGACCAAAACATGGGCGTGTTCGTTTCGCAGAACGGCTCCCTTCAAGTACTGAACGAACTCGGCCAAGTCCGCCAGAATTTGGTCGCTATTCAGTAGGTGCAGATTCTCAGTGCTCACGTCACTGCAATCGGAACAGATTAGATTAGAGGATATTACATAATTTCTATTCGTCAAAACCCTACTTGGTCACCCAACTCTGACCGAAGAATCGAGATTCGAAGGCATAAACGGCACCATGCAGTTCCCTGCCCAATTCGTACATTAGCGAGGAATCGTCCACCATGTCGGTACGAATGGGAAGGTTACCACTCAAGAAAATGAGAATCGGACCACCCTCGCGGTAATTATCCGGGGCCGAGTAGTACTGGAGGGTCCATTCGTCCGTGTTTTGTGCGTTGAAGTGGTCCACACGTGTGGTGAAGAAATTCTCCACCACCAACCGTCCACTTGGGTTGGATTTGCCGGATGCTGGCGGTGCTATCGGGCGCTTCGTCAGTATCTGCTGTACGAGCAATGGGTTGATTTCCCCATGCCGCTTGGCTTTGTGAACATTGGCAGCCGCTGCCACGGCCACTAGTGCCAATGTGATGATGATAGCCGATCTCATAGCTTGGTTTCTGGAATAAGGATACGTTGGGTGAGTGTTGTCGAAAATTTGATATGGTTTCCAGCGTCACAATCGTCGTGGATTATAGTAATCATATTTTATCTATTTCAATCAGATAGCGTTGATAACTCTCAGTAATTCTTCCTTCCTCTTGTTTTATTGTTGCGTTTACCTCAGTGAAAATCATGTAATAATTAATATAGACATATATTCGGTCGACCACAAGCACGTAAATAAACCTCAAACTCTCGATAACACTTCGTGCAAAACTTAACCGTTGCCCATTTTCTCTCTGATTGAATCAGCAAACATTCAATATTTCAATATAGAACTATCTTATATGCAAATCGAAGTCTCTGGAATAAAGGCTTAAGTTCAACAATCCATTCAAGAACTACACTACACTGTTTCAAGTAGGAAAATCATTTTAATCGCACACTCCAGGACTCTGGTTTATTCAGATTAGCGGTTGTTTCCAAATTCCAATCGCACTATTAGGAACAAATTCTTACCTGCTTCCAGTCTACCGATTCGAATTGTCGATGACCACGATTCGAAAAAGCCAACTCTTCTATCTACTATCGAATATCGTCTTATATATGGTTGGACATTATTTGCTTATCTATCCGGATGATTAACGCGGATAGCTTTGGTCAAATTTGGTGTGCGGTATTGGCTTATCAGTAGTAGATATTAACGATTAAACGGGTTGCGAAAATAAATTGTAAAAGCTGCAGGATCATCATAAAAGCATAAAGCTTATCGGGATGAATTTTGTTTTCGGAATGCTCATGCTGGGAAATAGAATTACCGGTCACCGTTAGCGTAGTGTTTGTTTTATTGTCTAAATGTATTTCCGTTTTGTTTCTAACAATTTTTATTGCTTTGTTTTTGCCAGTGGTACACCATAGAACAGGAATTCTCAAACTATTTTGAGCATGAGACCCATTTTCCAGAATAAGACTGTAAGGACGTTGCCGACAATTCCTTAGGCCCCTATAGCCAGATTTCTTTAAAAATTCTATCTATTAGTTTTTTTCTTCTTATTCATACAAAATTTAATACTATTTAAAAACTTTGCGGTTGGTTAAATGAGTAAACTTGACATTATTTTTCATCCAAATTCAACACAATAAATAGGTATTCAGTAAATATCAAGTGTAATTTAAAAGGTAAGCACATGAAAGCATTAAGTCTGCGAAGATGCAAATGTTAGCATGTCTACGAGGGCAGTCCGATAAGTACTTAGCCTACAAAAAAAACAAAAATTTTGGAAAAGTGGCGATTTATTTTTCGACATAGTCTCCTTTTAGCTCGATACACTTAACTCGATGCGATGCTCCATCAATCTGAAAAATACGTTTTCTCGAGGTCTGCAAAGCAGGCCTCCGTGGCGGCGATGACCTCCTCATTCGATCAAATTTCTGCACGGCGAGTGATTTTTTGAAGTTTGGAAACAAAAAAGTTGCACGGAGCCAAATCTGGAGAATACGGTGGGTGGGCAGCAGTTCGTAGTGCAATTCGACCAATCTGGCCGTCGGCGGAATTTCGGCATTTTTTCCATTTTTCTAAAATCCGTGGTCACGCCCGCTTCCACACACGTTCGAAACAAAACTACGAGTCCGATTCGGCATTGTCAGTAGCCGTTTACGAGAATCTACTACACGATAAGTAATCTCTCTCGCGATACTGACACCATCGGGCGATGAGGCTAAGTACTTATCGGACCGCCCTCGTATAATATTTTTTGAGGTACACATTTATACATTCTATAATTGCAATTATTTCTGCCGGAAAAACCGTTTACCAGCTTCCCATAGCTACATAATTTTTTCTCTGGCTTCCAATCACGTGTCCGAGGATGGTCCAACGGGTAAGAGATTCAGGATGCTCAAGTGGCCAGTTTGGCTCCGTCTAATATTTTGTTTCACCTTTTAATCTTCAGAGCGTTTTTCTTAATTTCCAACCGAACATGTTGGTTTAAAGGCAACAAGTGAACGATAGCCTCTAATGCCTTTGAGGGTGTGCTCCGCATCAAGGCGCCTAGAAGTATATACTAAGGTGGGCCAACTTGCTAAAACCACTCTCCAGCCATCTTGGAAGTCTACTGTGTTTTGTTTGTAAACAAAACACAATTCGCTATTGCCGAAGCTCGCTCGTGATCAGTCTGTCTCTTTCACGTTACAAGCAAATAATTCCCCTTCTACTTTCTTCCGTGCTGTTTTCATATACCGCTCCCCTAACCAACTTAGTGACGAAACGGCCTCACCTAGTACCATAGACCCGTCTTGCTCCGCATTGCTCCAGTAATAACAACGCATGTTGGAGTTTGTTTAGATTTTTAGCAGCTATGGTCTTTGGCCAGCATACCAATGAGACATGGGCTATCCTAGACCGCAGAGTGGCCTAAACATTCCGGACTAGCTGACCAGCGTACTTTGTCCCGCCCAAAACCATTTTTTATATGAATTATTTCAAACATTCACGTTTTCTTAAGACGCGTCCACATTACGCCGAGCGGCCTTGGCCGCCCGGTAAAGCCGACCAAATGTGGACGTACCGCCCGGGCTTGCCGACGTGCCGAAAACCGACTCGAAACAAACCGAACCCAACCCGAAACAAGTGGGTCCTATTCGAGAAAGTCGAACCAAAACAAAACGAAGTAAATTAGCGTTGACGACATGGTGCTTCGTTTGTTCGTGACGGCTTCGTACATACGATGGGACTTCGGCTTCGTGCACCCGATGTGGCGTCCACATTACATAACGAACCGAATATGCCGCCTGGTACTGGCCGATCGGCATCATTCGGCAAAATGTGGACGCGCTTTTACTAAACGAGCGTTCGTGGCTGATGGACAGTACATATTGAGCCGAAACTATTGCGCAAGAGCAGTATGTGATGGTTACCAGAAATGTCGACCGTTTACAACACTGGTCCAAAAGCTCTCAAATCGGGGGGAAATTAATAGCTCATTTGAGATGCTTTCTAGAAGCATGGTGTCTTCAACAAAGCTGATCTTAGGATTCCTGGCCATCATGGGGAGACAATGGTTTATTTCATAACATCACCGCTAGGGCACGCAGTGGTTAGAAAAAACTCATAACGGGGAAAAAATAACAACTCCTCTGGAATGTTCTCTAGAAACATGTTGTCTTCAACAAAGTTGATCATATGATCCCAGTCTAATGGCGATCTAACGCAAAACGTAAACGATCGGTGAGACATCTGGATTTTGTTTTTGAACTAAGAAAATGATGCTAATGTAACCTAAAACTCAAAAAACAAATCACGTATATTTTAATTCCGGGCTCTCCAAGGTACATGCAGGAATCTTGCATTTTTCTACTTGTGTTTGATTGTGCTCTCGAATTTCCTTCTTTAATTCAACCATTGTCAACATTTTTATAGTTTTCACTACTGAAAGAGGTAAATAAATAACATGTTATATATAAAATTGCGCAGAATTAAATTTCTTACAAACTCATCGCAATCAAATATTCTTTTATGATTATAACATTGTAATTTATGGAAAGAACTACAAACCTTCCATAAGCTCACATGGCTAAATTTAAAACCATCATCACTTTCACCGCAGCGCCGCCTAGGTGTAGATTTGTACGTTTGATCGCCAATAATACCATGGACAGACATACAACTGTACTAGCGCTGTACGTGTACAGCGTTGTACAGGTACCACGATAGCATGACACACATACTTTGGTTGTACATTGTACCGCATGTCAGACTGACAATCAGAAGTTTGAATTTATTGCATTGTATTTTCACCAATATTTCAATGAAAAAGGTTTATTTAGCGTCTAAACTATCGAACACAACAAATATGTTTCCAATCTGAGTTATTAACTCAAGAGAAAGTCAATGAAAAGATTGTATACCAAATGTTTTGATTCGTTTTGTTCATGCTACCCACCACTAACCGTCTATGGCGCTGCGCACAGTACAACTGTAGCCATGTACAGCGGTAAAACATATCGGTACAGGTACAGCGATTGTACCGAGTTGCTTGCATGGTTCTAGCGCTGTACATGGTGACAGACATACAATTTTCGAAGTACAACGCAAGTACAGCTGTATGTCTGTCATAAGTATAACGTAATGACAATGCTTTAGTTCATGATATCACCGCTAGGACGCACTGTGGTCAGGAAAAATCACAACGAAAAAAAACTTAACTTCTCAGTAATGTTTTTAGAGACATTAGGCCGTATGAATAAAAACAAACTTCATCTTTACTTTACTTCATTCGAGCAGTCGAGCAGTGAGATTAAGTTTTTACTACGTTTGGTATGAAAAAAAGAAACAACAAAGTATTTACTTTTCGAAAATGAATGTTCAGCTGATTTCGTATGAATAAAACAGCATTCATCAAGTATTTACTTTATAATTATCAAGTATGCTCATGAGCATACTTTGGATCTGAAAACACTTTCATTCGTTTTGATGTCATATCTAATTTATGTTTAATGCTGCTATCTTGCGCTTGAAGTTAAACAAGTTAACGATTCGCATTGATGGCATTGAGCTTCATTTACTAGTTTAGGGGAACGTGAAAAAATTGATTGATTTTCAGGCGGAACGAACACGTTTATAAAATTTAAATTATGAATGAAAAATAACCTTTCCGTACCAATTTGGCATTCTGTTTAAATGAAAAACACTTTTGTTTGCAGGTGGTGAAAAAATCTTGTACGAAAATTGTTTTTGAAGACAACTTTATATTATAATGAAAAGTTTCAGTAATAATGTTGGAAATGTATAAACAAAGGGTTAAATAAAAGTCGAAAAAAAATGTTTTAAGTGATTAAATAACATGATGTGAACATTTTCATTCAAATTTTAACATTCGAAAACTGGCTTCGTGTCTTCTAATATGATAGGTATTACACTAACGAGATAGGGACCCAAACTTGGTCCCTAATTGAAATTCGCCACCAGACGTCGACATTATTCCTTTTTCATCGCGAATTCACGCTTTGTTAAAAAAAAAACGTTTTGAAACGAAACCTAAACAATCAGTTGACAGATGTTTGACAAAGTAAAAACTATGTTCGAATTCGAAAATGAAATTAGTAAAGTAAACTTTTATTCATACGGATTCAAGTAAATACTGGGAAACTTTACTTTACTTGGAAACGGGCAGAATAAGTAAATACTTTTTTTTATTCATACGACCTATTGTGTCTTATCCAAAGTTGATCCTATGATCCCTGATCATACTGGGATGACAATAGTTTAATTCTCAATTTTACCGCTAGGGTAAACAGTGGTAAAAAAATTAAATCGAGGTAAAATTGATAATACACAATGGTCCAGGAGATGCATTTAAGTGGAAATTAGCATCTAGTGCTCGATAGTGATTTTCTAGACGAAAACTGTTACATATGATAAAGCGCTCATTTTGATGTTGTCTTAAATAGGGTTACCAAAATTTTCGATGAAATAAAAAATATAACTTTCTTATCTTTATAGATAGAGGTAAATATGGTTTCACAATGTTTTAGCCTAGGTTATTTTAAGCAAATTTGTAGAACAAAGTTTTATTCTATCTCTTGAAATAACCGATATAGCGGTTATTTTCAAAGTTGCGTTAGGCTTACCATAACAAAACGGTTTTTTGCTCTAACTTTTATATTAAAAATTTTACATGCAAACTGTCTTCAGAATACTTTAAGATCTTACTAAGACAGACATTTTGTGATGTAGAACTTGTCAATATCGTAACTCTACTCAAAGTTATTGATATTTCTTCCCAAAGAAATACGTTCTCTTCATCCTATCTTCATCTTCATCCTATTTCTCAAATGCACTTCCTGGACCATTGTGCATTGGGATGGAATGCTCAGGAATCTTAGGAATGCTTTTTAGAAACATTGTATATTCTACAAAGTTGATCTTATGATCCCTGGCCATAAAGGGTTGACAATAGCTTAGTTCAAAAAATCACCTTAAGAGGAGCGCTGATGTACATGTGTTGGAAAACCTAAGAAAAAAAAATGAGAAATTTGCGCGAAATATTTTTTATACAGTTCAAAATACGTCATTTGGGTCAACTTCTTTACACTTAAACTGTGTTAAAGAAAAGGAAATTAAAGAAAATCAACAAAAGATTACTTCAAAAGCCTCTAAACCACCACATTAACGTTGGAATATCACTTTTTTCTTAAAAAAAAGTCATATTTGAAATATATATTTTTTTTTGCAACTGCATATAATCGAGTCCAACATTGTATATAATCGAATCATATATGATCGAGTTCAACCTGTAATACAGCTGTTTGACTTGAGTCTGGCGCCTCGGCGCGCGCGCGATGCTCTGACAGGATGTAAAAATAAATGACCGATGCGGTTGCGCGTCATAGTATTTTTTTTTGCTTTTTTATTGTGTCATCGAATTTGGGCAGAATTTTCTTCCGATCCTCTCAATATAAATACCAAGGAACATATTGAACGTTGTTAGAGCACGGGAATCGGCGGGCATAGTATTTTAATCTTCTATAAAAAATAAAACGTCAGCTTAAAGGGCGAACACGAAATTATTGCGACACAGAAAATGTCATGCCAATTTTCTTATAATGTTTAGAATCAAATCAAAATTTTAGGGTAGTTTTATACATATATTTACTTCAAAAATAAAAAAAAAAGTTAATCGATGGAGCCTTGAGTGTAAAGTTGAACGCATTTTCGCTTGATGCCCTCCATTAAAGTCTTTACAGTGTCATCCGGTACCAGTTTCTCCGTTTTTTCCATTTTCTTAACATGTCCTTCTCGTCTTTGACTGTCTTCTTGCTTTTCCGAAGTTCCCGCTTCATTATTGCCCAGTACTGCTTCACCGGGCGCAGCTCCGGACAGTTTGGCGGGTTCATGTCCTTTGGAACAAAATGGACAGAATTGGCCTCATTCCACTACAGGACACTTTTAGAATAGTGGCATGATGCCAAATCTGGCCAAAATAGCGGAGCTTCGTCGTGCTGCTGCAAGAACGGCAAAATGCGCTTCTCGAGGCACTCAGATTTGTAGATCTCGCCATTTACTGTGCCCTTTGTCACGAAAGGCTCACTCCTCAGTCCGCAAGAGCAGATGGCCTGCCAAACGAGATATTTGGAGGCGAACTTCGACATTTTCTTCTTCTTAAATTTGTCGTCCACATCGAACTTGCTCTTGCCGGTGAAAAACTCCAACCCCGGAATTTGCTTAAAATCGGCTTTTGTATACGTTTCGTCGTCCATCACACAGCAGCCATATTTGGTCAGCATCTTCTCGTAGAGCTTCCGTGCCCGAGGTTTAGCCGTCGATTGTTGCCGGTCATCGTGGTTTGGGAAGTTATGTACCTTGTATGTATGTAGTCCAGCTCTCTTCTTTGCATTCTGGACATGCCGATCTTTTAGCCAAATCACGGCTTGAGACATTGGGATTTGCTTTAATCATTCGCTTAACCTTTCCCTCTGTCTTTTTGTTCTCCGGTCCCGGTTTTCTTCCAGCTCCTTTGCCGTGGTCCAACGTCAACCGCTTTAACACTCTGGAGACGGTTGAATGGTGAATTTTCAACATTTTTCCCAACTGCCGGTGCGACAGGTCAGGAAATTGCAGGTGTTTGGAAAGAATTTGTTCTCTCGACTCGCGTTGGTTCACCTCCATTTTCGTTGAGTCGAAAAACACGACATCGAGTTAGACAGCATGTAGACAATACACATCAATGAGAAAGTGTGCAAAATTTGGTTGATTTTTACCCAATGGTAAAAAAGTTATGCCCTGTTGAATGTGTCGCAATAATTTCGTGTTCGCCTTTTATTTAACATAATGCCTTTCACCCCTCCCTATTTGAATATATTTAACCCCAAATCTGTAATTAAGCAATAATAGTGGTAAAGTACATCTATTCGAATAGTTGGACTAACAACGATGTCATTGTAGAACATATGGGATTTTTTTTCGAACTGTCTATCAAAACTTTCCAAAAAATTCAATTTTTTTTCTCACCATAACATTGATCAGGACAGAAACGAATACAACAAAATAAAGACGGCTGTAACTGGACGAGTTAGGAAGATAGATATAGATAGAGGATATAGGAGTGCAATATTTCACCTGAAAATCCATTTCCACTTTCGAATAAAGATCGATTTTGTTAGCACAAATAGATGAGAATTCAATTTGCTGAATTTTCCGAAATGTTTCCGTTTTTTTTTCTCAGGATAACATTGATCTACTGACAGAGACGAATACAACAAAACAAAGACAGCTGAAATGATACGATTCCTTTCTCGGGTTTTGCGCTTACCAACACATTTGGGCTTTCATTTTAATTTACATAGATTTGAGACCCCATGTTTGCCTATCATTTTAGAACATGAATATATTGACCAGTATATTTTAGAACATAGCATCATTGACCTTAATAATGGATGAATTTAAGTGTGCATTCAACAAAAAGGTCCTGGTCGTCGTCGTCATGACTAGATGTCACTATTGTAGCCAGGATTAGTATCAGAATGAACAGATATAGATCTCGGGAAGTGAGTCTTCATGAGTGAGTCTAATACTTATTTTTGTTAACGGCTCGTTGTTCTTTTTAAGGGAGCCTATCGCGTTCGAGTGTCCTTTTGCCACTTTTTCTTATTGAGCCTTGCAACGGTTGGAGTATTTCGGATGCTTTCGCAATTAAAGGGTGACACTACCAAAAAGTGCTATGACAAAATAACGTCTAGAGTATGTTTATTCATAATTTAAAAATTCGTGTTTTTTTTTCTTTTTGAAGTTTTTGAATACATTACATTATCTAAAAAAATCACAGATGGGTTATGTCCGAGACACGACCGCATAGTTGACGTAGGATTCCGCTAGGCTATCTGTTGATTTCGGATATATTTGAAGAATTATATCGTTAAACTCTTTGATAATGATTTGGTTTTAATGTCTCTGTTAGGGAACACATTTCGGTAGGAACAAAAGCTCCCCCTACTTTCATATATTTGCAATGCCGATTTCCCCCAGGCAGCGTGGTTTTGATGTCTCTGTTAGGGACCTGCCACGTGTGTCGTCAATTTCGACCAGTCAGAAGTGGGTATTTCCGTTAGGATAGGGGTTGAGATTTTTCAATTGTTCGACAGTTAGTTTCATGACATATATTATTTTCTTCAATATAAAAAATTGTTATGGAGTGCAGAAACCGATTGACGCAAAAAATTCATCAATCCATCATGAAATGACTGAGCAATAAGCGTTTGAAATTGGACCATTTTCACGATGTGCTCGATTTTCGATTTTCAATTTGTACCCCAATATGTTTCCGAAAGACGTAATCCTACGTCAAAAATATTTGGTTAGTTCTTCTGCGGCGGAAAATCGAATGCTCTGGCCTTCTATTTTCACATGCTGCATCAGATTTTGTAAAGTCGATTTGTCGACCTTCTCAGCTGCTCCACACCAGTTCGCCTTAAATTTCTGCTCACTCCCGACGACTTTTTTTTTTGTCTTCCGTAAGTTCCGCTTTACGTTGACTCAGTATTGTTCGTTCGGGCGAAGCTCTGGGGTGGTGTTGGGCGGCTTCTTATTTTTAGGCACGAATTGGACGTTGTTGGCCGCGTACCATTCCAGGGCCTTTTTGTCGTAGTGACATGAGGCCAAAACAGCACGGAACCCGTGTGCTGTTGCAGGAACGGCAGGAGTCATTTTTGGAGGCACTCTTCGACGTAAACTTTCTGGTTGATGGTGCCGGTTGTTACAAAAATGCTGCTCTTCCCTCCACACGAGCATATCGCTTGCCAAACCAGATATTTCTTTGCGAATTTCGACAATTTAATGTTTTAAATATCTCTGACAACTTGCCCCGTTCCTCCGCCGTGTAGAATTATTGTCCTGGAAGCTGGTTAAAGTCAGTTTTGACGTATGTCTCGCGGTTTGGGGTCTTTACCTTTTTGTACGTTGACAGCCCAGCTCTTTTCTTGGCGCGTTGCATTCTGGTGTGGGACACTCCGAGTTCATCTGCCACATCTCGGATCAATAACTTTGGATTCCTCGTGTATGTCATCTTCACCGCTTTGGTTGTCTGTTCGGCCGTCGGGATGCGATTTCCTCCACTTCCAGGCTTCCGAGTTGTGGTCAACCTCTCTCCAAACACTCTAATCACTTTAGACACCGTCGCTTGAGGCAAATTGAGTTTTTTCGCTAACTGATTATGCGACAAAAGCGAAAATTCTTGGTGCGCCTGCAAAATTTTTAAACGCCGTTCCTCTTGGTATCCTTTTTTATTTTCAAAGTATCGATTATGGGATTAATGCTAGGTTGAAGTTAAGCACTTTTTGGTCGTTCCATAGTTCTCTGTTGTATTCGGTTAGGGCTTTCCTATATTGAGACCAGTCCGAAGTAACTTGTTCCACCAAGGAACGTTCCTTGTCAAAGAAACACTTCCCTTGGTCGACGAGTCGAGATGAGTTGGCATGAAATTCGTCATATACAAGAGAAGAGTGAGAAGATTATCAAGATATTGTATAGTTTCATTTATAAAAAATCGGAGCTTAATACTGCCAATAAATTATTATTATATGAAGTAGTTTCTGGCCAGTAATGACCATATGCTTGCTCCTCACGAAAAGGTTGTGCAAAAAAACACATACCACAACTAACAATACAAATTATTACATCAATTAAAATTGAACAAATTACAAATAATTCGGAAAAAATGTTAGAATTTAATATACGATAATATACGATCTAGCTTATTGGTTTTCTTCATGAATTATCATAAATTAGAATAGATACATGGAGATACTATTTGGAGAAACTTTTAACTCAATTTTTTTTATTTTCATTTTACTTACATTTATTTCACTATTTGCTCAATGATTTAAAGTTTTTAAAGATTATTTTTTTGTTAAAAGATTATACATTTTATCCAATAAGTTGATTAGGTTCCAACGATCATAAAATCGTTTTTACTGTTCCAACCACAGGTTAAAAATAGTGGTTAATCTAGAAGAAATATTATTTAATCGAGACACCTGTAGGGGAAATTCTCAACGTTTTCGGATCCAATCAAGATAAGAATTATTTTATTCATTCCAACGTAATTCTAATCTTATCAGAAACACTGGTCGAACTCAAGAATTGATAAATTTTGTATGATATAATAAACGGAAATCTATCCTGTTATCGACTTCGCTATAGCGAAAGTACACAAACAGAAGGGATAAGAAATCGAATTGCTCGTTGCTTAATCGGACCACGGAAACTGCAATGTTTATTATTCGGGTGTATAGCTATCAGTGCGCCATAAACCAAGTCCTCTAATCTAACTGCTCGCTAAAATTGATAAGAACAATTCGGCAGCACTTCCTTTATCATCTGAACATTCCTTTCTTCAGAGAGCCAGTTTTCACTAAGCGATCAGGGAAATATGGTCAACAAACTCACTCTAGTCGGCCTGTTGGCCTTGTTTATTGTGGCAGCTGCTGATCAGAAGCAACCTGAGATCGCTCCCATCTTGCAGCACTTACTGGATACACAATCTATCCCAAAGCCACCACAGGGATACGTTCCGACGGAGCAACGTTCAACGGCACACACTTTTCGGACACGGGTAGATCATTTCAACCCCCAGAATCGCGAAACTTTCAACTTCGGGTATTATTCCAATGATGAATACTACCAACCCGGCGGGCCGATCTTCATTTACGTCGGCGGGAACTGGCCTGTGAGCAACTTCTTTATCGAACACGGGCACTTCCACGACTTGGCAGCTCGCCAGCATGCCTGGCTGTTCGCCAATGAGCACCGTTACTACGGTCAGAGCATCCCAACGCCGTAAGTTTGTACGATAAATTCCTGTTTCCTGAGTATGAAATCCACAGATATTTTTTGTAGAAATTTATCGGTTCAAAATCTTCGCTTCTTGACCGTTGAGCAGAGCTTGGTTGATCTGGCCGAGTGGATTAACCATTTGCGCCGCAACGTTGTCCGTGATGATAATGCGCGTGTCGTTCTGCTGGGAACTGGTTATGCCGGTGCAATTGCCACCTGGGCGCGCCAGCGCTACCCCCATCTAGTGGATGGAGTTTGGGTTTCCAGTGGGCAGCTCGACGCCCGACTGAACTACAAAGAATATGCCGTCCGGGTTGGAGAACTCATTCGCCAGCATGGATCGAATGAATGTTATGGTCGCATCTGGCGCGCATTTCGCACCGCTGAAAATTTGATTGACGCAGGACTTTCGAGTACGGTCACCGAGTTGTTTAAAACATGCCATCCATTGAATCCAGAATCGATGCTCGATGCGGAAACTCTCTTCTTCAATGTTAAGGAAATTGTACAGGAGGCGATTCTGTATCTCAATGCAAACGTATCGACACCGATTTTCTGCGAACAGCTGAACAACAATACCGAGGCTACCGACCTGCAAACCTTAGCGAAGTGGATTGAAAATAAGTACTATTATCTGCAATGCCTGACGTTTGATTTCAACTCTACCGTTGAAGTGTTGCTGGAACTAGAGAATCACTATCCAGAGAACAGCATCTTCGGGCTTCGCCAACGAACCTATCAGCTTTGCACGGAATTCGGCTGGTTCCGTACGGCTTACGCGGATGATCAACCTTTTGGCTACCGGGTCACCATGTACTTCTTCCAGAATATTTGCAAGGCGGTGTTCGGGGAGTGGCTCACGAGTGAGGTCGTTGTCGATGGAGTTCATTTGACCAACATGCACTTCGGTGGGAAGAATCCTCGCATCACCAACGCCCTGTTTACTAGTGGAGGACAGGAACCAGCAAGGGATATCATGATTACCGACTATCACCAGCAGGGCTCGCGTGCCCTCGTTATTCCCGGTTACATGGCAAGTTCTGATCTTGGCTCGGTCAGTGGATACGATTCTCCCGAACTGCTCGAAGCAAAGCACCAGATAGAGTTGTATGTTGATAGCTGGTTGTACGAATCAATAATGCCTCTCAAGTAAGATGTTTAGAGGGAATGTAGGAAAAAATATTGAAGTCATTCTTTATATTTGCTGCTTGTTGAAAATTGATATCATCGCTTATTTTATAAAGATGTTCAAATAAAATCTGAGGTGTGTATGTCTATTACTCTATTTGTCTCATTCACTATTGTCCTACAGCTGATATAGAGATAACCATGACACCATCTACTCCCGAAATTGAGCCTCCCGTGGAGAATTTGACGGACATAAAACGAAGACAGGGGCCAAAAGACCAACCGTTCAATATGCATCTAAGCCCCAGGAGATTATCTCCGCTACTCAAAAAGAGTTAAAATACGGAATATACTCCTCCGGGCTAAAACGACGATGAATATACATTAGGGTGCCAATGAATGCATGGAAAAAATCGACCCTGAAATTTCAAAAAGTTACCCAATACTAAATGTTCAGAACCGGTAGTCCGCGGTCTACCGGTCGCCTGCGTAGGTATTCCTAGGCGCCCGCCAGTTGGTTTAGGATAGTGTCACCTCCAAACGCAATGTATTAAATATTCTGCAGTGATAAGGTGTTTTTGCTAACCTCAATGAAACATATTAGTTGAAAGAGTAGATATTGCTTCGTTAAAAATTCGTTTTAATATTTTCATTCAGATTGTCATTCGGAAACAAACACAATTTGTTTTTATAATGTTTTTATAATTGGTGGAACCTTATAATTAATATGAGCTAAATTTTCTTCACTTCCGCTTGGACATTTGAAGACATGTGGGTTAATACAAAACCTAGCGATAATGTTTTTCAACGTAACTCCTAAACATATATTTTCACCATAATTATGTATTTGGAAAAGTATTTGAAACGACAAACATATTAATAGACCCTATTTACTATAAATAAAACCGTTTAAAAAGACAATAAATTAGAAATATTTGTTTAAATATCTCGAGAATGGCTGCATTTAGATGGAGATTGATAAAGAGCTTTTTTGCTTTAAATCACATTAGGATTCATAATTTGTGGTTAAAAATTATTGTTAATATACAAAAATTCGAGGTTTCGAAAATTCATAAAAATTCGATGTTCCACAAAGTTCGTCAGAAATAGTATTACATTCTTGGACTCATTTGTTAAATTTTCTACATGACTTCTATTTTATATGAAAAAATTTAAAAAAAATACATATATGAATATAAAAAAAAATAAAATTGAAAAAAACAATAAATTAGAAATGTTTTTTCAAATATCTCGAGAAACGCTGCATTTAGAAGGAGATTGATAACGAGCTTTTTATTTTGAATCACATCAGAATTCTTAATTTGTGGCTAAAAATGATTATTAACATACGAAAATTCGAAGTTTCGAAAATTCATAAAAATTTGATGTTCCACAAAGTTTGTCAAAAATAGTTTTACCATCTTGTACCCATTTTTCAAATTTTCTACATGACTTATATTTTATATGAAAAAAATTAAAAAATATATAAAAAATATGTATTTTAGATATTGGAAATATTTTAACTTAACTTATTAAACTTTTTCTGAGACCCGAAATAGAGACTCATAGTTTTTGAAATATAAATTATCAAAGATTTCTCTTACTAAAATCGATGCGCCCTATTCAAAAGTTACACTTGAGCCAAAAAATTCCCAAATGCTGTGGAAAACTCATATTTCCTCCAACCCAAACGATCTGAGACGAACCAGCCCAGGAGGCTGAAAGTCTCAAAAATAAAGGAAAAAAAAAATCCAACCCAAACGGAATACAAACTTTCATTCGAATCAAAAACACTCATTGATTCGTTCGAGAACTCGCGAGCTGATCGGACCAGTTTGAGAATCGATCCGATAACGGTGTTTTTTTTTTCACGCAGATCTATATTGTGCTTTTTTTCATCAGTGCTTGCGAGTGAAGCGAGCTCAATAAAAAGTGGTGCACGATCGAGACGCTGAGGATCCAGTTCAGATCAACACACATTCATCACACGCTACACAGCAGCGGCAAGTAGAAGTTTGTTTTTCTATTGTTCCATATATCATTCCTTCAACCTCCTGTGTACGATTTACACCATTGTCCAACATTGTATTTACCAAATCGGCAAGCGTTGGCATTAGGGGTGTACATCTTTCTTACATTACCGTTGAACTTTTGTTGAAACTTTTTTTCATTTTTGAATTTTATACAATAAAAAATTGAAATAAATATAATTTATATATACCTTGAATACAAATATAATTTATTTACTCATTTATTTTTTTCTATTTTTTATTATTATTCTACACTGTTCACATCGAACAGGTGACTAATTCATTATTATGGCTGAGGGTGGGGAGGATCCCCCATCCACGTCATTGAATGTTTCTGATGCTGACCCACCTCCTGAAGAGCAGGAGGATGAAGCAGACGTTGAGGAGGAAAATTCTGTGTATGAAGTAGAAAGTTCTGAAGATGAGGAAATTGATGAAAAACATGATTTTCGTCTAAAGGAATACCCGGAGGGATTCAAAGGTCCATTCATTGTATACTTTAGACGAAAATCAAAACCTCTTAATGTCATTCGCATCTCAAAAGAACTAACGCAGAAATTTTCCAAAGTTACTGAAATTACTCGGATGGGGCCAGACAAATTACGAGTTGTCGTCTCTTGCAGGACCCAAGCGAATGCAATAACGCGCTGTGATCTCCTTGCGATTGAGTATCGCGTATACGTACCCTGTTGCAACGTTGAAATAGACGGTGTAATAAACGAAAAGGGTTTGACTCGAAAAGAGATACTCGATGGTGTCGGTCGCTTCAAGAATTCCTCACTTAAAAGTGTGAAGATTCTTGAATGCGATCGACTGAAGTCTGTGTCACTTAAAAATGACAAACGAGTTCTCAATCGGACAAACTCTTTTCGAGTGACATTTGAGGGTTCCGCTCTTCCAAACTACGTTGAAATAGGTGCTCTTCCTTTACCTGTTCGGTTGTTTGTACCCCGGGTAATGAAATGCAACAAATGTATGCAACTCGGTCACACGGCCGCCTATTGTTGCAATAAACAACGTTGCGCAGATTGTGGAGAGAGTCATGATGTGACTTCTTGCGCAGAAGAGCGCAAGTGTCTTCATTGCGACGAGGCTCCACATGATCTTTCTCAATGCCCGGTGTACATACAACGAGGGGAAAAACTCAAGCGTTCCTTAAAGGAACGTTCCAAGCGGACTTATGCAGAAATGCTTAAGAGTTCCGTCTCAACGACTCAGGACAATCCCTACTCCATTCTGCAGAACGACGAGCCTGTTGCAGACGCTCCCAATGCAGGAAGTTCCGGTACATCGCAGGGTGCCATTAGGAAAAGAAAAATTACTTCTTTTCCATCACTCCCCAGAAAGAAGACCGAAACTTCCCAAGTTGGAATGAAACCTCGTATCGAACGTGCTGAGAATAGACCGAAGCAAGTACCTCCTGGTTTAAGCGGTTCTTCTACGCACCAGGGGTCCTCAGCACTTCCCGTAGCAGAGCCCAACACGTCTGTTCCTTTTTCGCGGTCGAGGCAACAGCCACAATCTGGCTTGCTTGCGCTTTCTGACCTGGTGGACAATATTTTAAATGCTTTAAATATAAATGACCCTCTTAAAAGCATAGTATTATGTTTGCTTCCGATTGTGAGAACATTTTTGAAAGAAAAATGTGGTTTTTTAGCAGCGTTCATTTCCCTCGATGCCTGATTCAGTGCAAGAGGTCAAGGATTTGACCACTGTAATACAGTGGAATTGCAGAAGCATCATCCCTAAACTAGATCAATTTAAATTTTTAATTCATAGTTCTAACTGTGATGTATTTTCCCTCTGTGAAACATGGCTTTCTTCAGCCGACGAACTGAATTTCCACGATTTCAACATTATTCGCCTCGATCGAAATGACTCGTTTGGTGGCGTACTATTGGGGATCAAAAAATGCCACTCCTTCTATAGAGTCACTCTCCCATCGATGACAGGCATTGAAGTTGTCGCTTGCCAGACACAAATCAATGGCAAAGACCTCTGCATTGCCTCGATTTATATTCCTCCAAGAACTATGGTTGGCCGCCATCAGTTTTTTGATATCATCGAGGCACTGCCGGAGCCGCGGCTAATCTTAGGTGACCTCAACTCCCATGGAACAGCGTGGGGTTCACTCTACGATGACAACCGTGCCACTTTGATTTATGATCTGTGTGACAACTTCAAATTGACAGTTTTGAATACTGGGGAAGCAACTAGAATAGCCAACCCTCCTGCACGGGCAAGCATGCTAGACATATCACTTTGCTCTTCTTCGTTATCCCTGGATTGCACGTGGAAGGTGATCCAAGATCCCCACGGTAGTGACCACCTGCCAATAATTTTATCGATCGCCAATGAATCAGGTTCTCGTGAGTCAGTCGATATTGCGTATGACCTCACGAAAAATATTGACTGGAGAAAATTTGCAGAAATAATATCTGAAGCACTTGTTTCAATGCATGAACTTCCTCCACTCGGAGAGTATAATTTTATATCTAGTTTGATTTACGAAAGCGCACTTCAAGCTCAAAAGAAACGTGTTCCTGCTACCACTTTACGACGTCGTCCTCCATCACTTTGGTGGGACAAGGAGTGTTCAAAGGTCTACCTTGAAAAATCATCCGCTTTCAAAAAATTCCGGAAAACTGGACTAGTGGAATGGTTTCGAAAGCACCAAGCTCTAGAAGCCAAACTAAAAGGTCTGATTAAAGCAAAAAAGCGTGGATATTGGCGAAAGTTCGTCAATGGTTTGTCAAGGGAGACCGCTATGAGCACTCTTTGGAATACGGCTAGGAGAATGAGTGGCTGGAACCATACAAATGAAAGTGAGGAATACTCTGACCGTTGGATTTTCAAATTTGCAAGAAAGGTTTGTCCCGATTCCGTTCCTGCACAAAGCGTCGTACGCGACATTCTGCTCCAATGCGACTATGAGAATTTTTCGATGGTGGAATTCTCAATTGCCCTCCTCTCATGTAACAATTCAGCTCCGGGGTCGGACAAGATTAAATTCAACTTGTTGAAGAATCTTCCCGACTTGGCAAAACAGCGTTTGCTGAACTTGTTCAACAAGTTTCTGGAGCTGAATATTGTCCCGCATGACTGGAGACAAGTGAGAGTGATAGCCATACGGAAACCCAACAAGCCGGCTTGCGATCACAACTCGTATAGGCCGATTGCAATGTTATCCTGTATTCGTAAATTGTTAGAGAAAATGATTCTACTTCGTTTGGACAAGTGGGTTGAAGCGAACAATTTGCTGTCAAATACGCAGTTTGGCTTCCGCCGAGGTAAAGGGACAAATGATTGTCTCGCGCTGCTATCTTCTGAAATCCAAATCGCATTTGCTCGCAAAGAACAAATGGCTTCCGTTTTTCTCGATATCAAAGGGGCATTTGATTCAGTTTCCATGGAAATTCTCTCAGAGAAACTTCATAATCGTGGACTTTCACCAATTCTGAATAATTTCCTGTACAATTTACTGTCAGAAAAGCACATGTTTTTCAATCATGGCAGCTTGAAATCTTCTCGATACAGTTTTATGGGCCTACCACAAGGCTCCTGCCTAAGCCCCCTCTTGTACAGTTTTTACGTCAATGATATAGATGATTGTCTAACTAGAGACTGCAAGCTGAGACAACTTGCAGACGATGGAGTTATTTCCATCACGGGTACTAATCCCGCCGTTCTGCAAAAATCCTTGCAAGATACCCTGAACAATCTGTTCACGTGGGCTCTCAAGCTGGGTATCGAATTCTCTACGGAGAAAACCGAAATGGTCGTTTTTTCTAGGAAGCACGAACCCGCCCAATTCCAGCTTCACCTATCCGGCAAAACGATCAAGCACTCGATGTTTTTCAAATACCTTGGAGTATATTTTGACTCTAAATGTACCTGGGGAATACACATTGCGTATTTGAAACAGAAATGCCAGCAAAGAATCAATTTTCTCCAAACAATAACCGGAACATGGTGGGGTGCCCATCCAGGAGACCTCATTCAGTTATACAAAACAACGATATTATCAGTGTTAGAATATGGCAGTTTTTGCTTCCGATCAGCTGCCAGGATTCATATTCTCAAGCTGGAGAGAATACAATATCGTTGCTTGCGTATAGCCATGGGGTGTTTGCATTCGACACATACGATGAGTCTCGAAGTTTTGGCAGGAGTACCCCCGCTTACTCTTCGGTTCACAGAATTATCCTACAGATTTCTCATCCGTTGCAAGATCATGAATCCATTGGTGATTGATAACTTCGAAAATCTACTCCAACTGACTCCTCAGTCAAGTTTTATGTCTCTATACCATGAGTACCTTACCCATGAAGTGCACCCTTCACCGGGCATCTCCAACCAAGTTTGCTTCCCATACTTTTGCAATTCCTCTGTCAATTTTGATCTGTCCATGCGACAAAAGATCCATGGAATCCCAGATCATCTACGCTCCGATTACATTCCGGAGATATTTTCGGCAGAATATGGGAAAGTTAGATCTGATAAAATGTTCTTTACTGACGGTTCATGCATAAACGGGTCCACTGGCTTCGGCATCTTCAAAGAAAATTCCAGTGCCTCTTTCAAACTCAAAGATCCTTGTTCCGTGTATGTCGCTGAACTGGGTGCGATATATTACGCATTAGGGATCATTGAAACATTGCCCATCGACCACTATTTTATTTTTTCAGACAGTCTCAGCTCATTAGAGGCAATCCGCTCAATGAAAGTTGATAAACGCTCATCTTATTTCCTAACAAGAACAAGACAACTATTGAGTGTTTTGGTCGAAAAATTATTCAAGATTACCTTAGCATGGGTTCCCTCTCATTGCTCGATTCCGGGGAATGAGAAAGCGGACTCGCTAGCTAAGGTGGGCGCTTCAGAAGGCACACTTTTTGAAAGGCAAATTGCTTATAACGAATTTTTTCACATTCCTCGTCCGTATACGCTCGTAAGTTGGCAGCGCATGTGGAGTGGAGATGAGTTCGGTCGTTGGTTACACACGATTATCCCTAAGGTCACGACGAGGGCATGGTTCAAGGGATTGAATGTAGGTCGTGATTTCATTCGCGTGATATCTCGGCTTATGTCCAATCACTACAACCTAAACGCGCATCTCTATCGCATTGGGCTCGCAGCAAACAATCTTTGTGATTGTGGCGATGACTACCACGACATCGAGCATGTTGTCTGGTCGTGTATCCAGTTCCATGCTGCTCGCTCTCAGCTCTCTAGAGCACTAAGAGCACAAGGCAGACAATCGGATATCCCCGTCCGGGATATCTTAGGTAGCCGTGATCCTGATCTTCTGCTTCATCTATACCTGTTCCTCAGAAACGCCGATGTCAACGTTTAATGATGTTTCCTTCGTTGTGTCCCCGTTTCATATCCCTCCTATCCGATCGATAAACTTTTACCTAGTCGCGGCAATACATACACACACTCTTTACAGATGCACGGGCCGAAGGTTGTGCAGTCCACTGATCATTCAACAAGAACCAAAGGTTGTACCGCTCATGACAACTCTACACGAGCTGATGATTGCGCCGGCTAGTGACCATTCTATCCTGGATTCCTCGAGTCGAGAAAGATGCACCACGCTAGATATGAGGTACAGACTAGGGGGGCGTTGCTGATTAATGGTCAGCTGCATCCCAATAGGAAGTATCCCGTGTCGGGCACAGGTACAGAGCATTGGAGACAGCAACATCCCAATTACGAAAACACTTGTAATACTAACCTCGAGCCAACCGCGAGTAATCGGTTACATATTACTAACATAGATAATAAGAAAAATTGTATTGAACTCCCGGCCCCGTGAGGCTAACGCCATATGAGCCTTTATAAAAATATATATTTTGGAAAAAAAAAACACTCATGTGGTGTCATTTGTCGATTTCATTTGGAATTGCTCACATTTATGAATGCGATTCATCATAGAATATAGTTGAATCTATCAAAACCCCTACACCTGTTAAGGAACGATATTTTCATTGGCATCAATTGTAAACTATTAGGACCAGAGCAGAGGGTCCAAAACCCCTAAGTAGGATGGTTTCAATAGCTGTTATCCATGGCTATTACGTAAAGAAGGATAACTCTCGGGATTGAATTTCGATATAGAGTACGCACGATGAATAACAGAATATATCGCCGAGTTGATTCATTTCCTATGAGTTCTTTCGGTTACCATCTCAGGTTTCCGAAAGATAACTCTCCGCCGTCGTGATTGGAATTCTTCAAAGCGTACCCATGATGAATAACGAAATATATCGCCGGTTGGATTGGTTTTAGTGAAGTTCTCTTGGTTACCTTTTCAGGCTTCCCACCAGTATTGCCACATTTAAATCTGTACCAGAGGGTTGTGTCAAAAATCATACTCATCTGTACTTTTTTTTCCAAAAAATCTGTACCATCGAAAACATTCGTTGTAGAGAAAAAAATAATTTATTAGCATCAAAAAAAAAAATCATTTATTTACAACAACTACTACATCTACATTTGCAAGTCATTCGTGTGTTTGATGATGCTTATACATTGTTTTTTTTTAATCTAGATTACATACTATATTTTTTTTAAATTTTCGAGCTGCCAACACGATGTTTGACCAAATCCTTTGATCTCAAAAAAAGGGTTCATCGTATCGTTGCTGAACCGATTTCAAAGTTTATTTTTGTTCTGATTATATTCATTAAAAAATCACTCGACAGTTGCTGAGGAGTGAGGCATACTGAGAACGTTACAACCAAGGCATCGAAGCGCCGACAGGGCGAATGAAACGTCAATTATTTTTAGGCATCCAATTTTTGTCCATCAACACTGCACACGCTCGTTTTCTGAAATTGTGATTTCCTTACGGAGTAATGCTAATCAAATTGGAAAAGTTTCTGGGATTTAACATTGCCGTAGACTTGAGCGTCATCAAAATCGAATCTTTTTCTTATTCGTTTGATCAGCTCCACGAAAAAACTGCGACAAATATCCTTTGAAGTGATCTGCCTTTCGCTGTCCATTGTTCTGATAATTTCTTCTGCTGCTATTCCAACCTAAAATGTATGTCGCTTTCCAAATGATCTTCATATTTAATGGCATTGGACAATGAAACAACGTGAGATTCCTTGCAGATATTAGTTAGAATGATCAAAATAAAATCTTTTAGCTCTTCATGTAGAATCGTGAATTTAGGTTTTTCAGCCTGGAACAAACGATTCAATCTGTTGATCTGGGGCAAAACATACGTTGCAATGCCCGATGTGAATGGCCGGAGTATACATACGTTGCCCGACGTTTAGGATTGTCGTAGTGGACTCACTTTTCATCACCAGTAACGATTCGATCCAAAACCCTTTTGTTATGCTGTTGGAGCAGTTGTTCATACGTGAAAAAACGGCGTTCGACGTCTCGTGGCTTCAATTCATACGGCTTTTGGATCATTCCCATTGCTTTCAAACGATCGGATATGGTTTGGTGAGCTACTCCAAGTGTATCTGCAAGTCCTTGTTGCATTTGTGATCGTGTAAAGTCTCCAATTCTTCATCTTCAAACTTTTTTGGCGGTCCGGAATGTTCTTCGTGTTCCAAGTCAAAATAACCACTTTTAAACCGTGCAAACCACGTCTGACACGTTCGCTCAGTTGGAGCATAAACACCATAAGCTTCCACCAAAATGTGATGACATTCCGCAGCTTTTTTTTCTTAATAGTGATGTAATGAAGTAACACTCCCCGCAAAAATACTCTCGTTGGTACGAAATTCGACATATTCGAAGTGGCAAAAAACTATGTTGTTTACGCTTCAACTTTTTGACATATACTGAAAAAGACGTGCTATGGCAGTAGCTTGAAATAATAATCAAGTTACGCCATCTGTTGTAAAACCGAAGAAACTTACCGGTACACCTGATACATTTTTGTTCCTGTAGAAGGTTCAATTCAACGGGTTTTTTTTCAACATCACAATGTGTGTTCTTTTATCAAAGTAGTACTGCAGAAAAGTTTTCATATTTCTGCATTTTATAAGATTTATTTTTTGTTAGGTTATGTGAGGTTATGTATTCTCCGCACATAGTTGTTTTAAACCGAATTTATTTCCCAATTCAAGTTATACGAAATTGAATTAAATCGATAGTAAGTGGTAGCTAATAAACTAAGCTATCATTTGATACCGAAACCTTAACATTTGGTTGCTTTTCAAACCCATAATCAAAGTTACTGTTCTATTTTTCGAAAGCTTGGCCTAATATGGGTTAATTTTACAGGTTTAAATGAACATTAAAGGCAATGCATGATCCCTAGAGATGATCTCTGATCTCTAGTTCGCGTTTACAGAATCACACCCCTTACCTCCGTGAACCCTGATTCTTACCTCTTCCCACTAACAAGGGTCTTCCTAGTCTAACTGGTTGCGTGTCCGCTTCTTAGCGAACGATCATGAACTCAAAACTCATGGCTCTCAATCGACCATCTTTGTGTGTTATACTAGCTACTATGTCCAAGCATTAATCATCATCTCCTTTCTCCGTTCACACACGCTCTGCTGCTTGCAGCAAGGAATATCGGTAATTGGTGCTATTAATAACACAATAATGGAAGTCTCATACCAACTGTCCCGCTTCGTACGGTCCCAATGTGAATTGTGTAATTAATGTCGCCTTTTTGGCGCATTTATTCGTGTACATGTGTACAGGAATTTACATATGAACATATGTACATGAATGTACAAAATGTACACGAATAGATGCGGCTCTGTCACAGCTGAAGGGCTAATAAGCCTAAATAAAATAAAACTGATGAGATGAAACAAACTATCCCTTCCATGATAATAGAAAGGGAACCACGCTGTAGAAGCGACCCTTCTGGCCGCGAATATCATGCACCAAGGTTTTTTTACGCGGTTGTTTTAAGAGGTTTTTTTACACAGATTTTTCATTTAACGCGGATTTTCCAATTAACAGGTTTTTTTACGCGGATTTTCCAATCAACGCAGTGTTTTTTTTAAGCGGTAACAGTACAGTTTTTTTTTTAAAGACCAGTACAATATCACATTTTCCCCTCAGCTCACATTTTTCTCTCATGTTTCCTCAGAGTATATTACGGTAATTAGTGCTTGTAACGAAGCTTAGCGCTTAGTGCCGCATCTTATCACGTTTCTTATGTGGATTTTAAGTGTTGGGTAACGGGGAGCTCGCCGAGCGGTACAACGGGACAGGGTTTTTACGGGCAGCGATTCGTGAACGTCTTTCCGTCTACTTAGCTCTGGACGGTCCAACAGTGGTACTGCACGTGCATCGGCAGTAGAGTGTACAAATCACAAGGGAATCTTCTAGCAACAGCAGATGACCTCATTCGTGAGGAAAACCAACGAAATTGCAGGAAAAAACTACGGGTTTTCGGAAGCGAGCAACACTTAACTTTTTACTTCCGTTATACATAAGGATAGTTCCATTTGATATCTATCATTAGGTGACATGGTTTTTATACGCGGATTTTCCAATTAACGCGGTTTTTCTACGCGGTTTTTTACGAGGTACGTTTCCCCCGCGTAAAAAAACCTGGGTGTACTAACATTCCTTCCCTTCCCCTGGTGTCTGTAAAGACATGGCCGGCGCCGTTATTGACTTGTGGAGACACGCTCGAATTGATTAGCCCCTCGCACCAAGTATACACGCAACGAAGCTTGTAACGAAGCTTAGCGCTTAGTGCCGCATCTTATCACGTTTCTTATGTGGATTTTAAGTGTTGGGTAACGGGGAGCTCGCCGAGCGGTACAACGGGACAGGGTTTTTACGGGCAGCGATTCGTGAACGTCTTTCCGTCTACTTAGCTCTGGACGGTCCAACAGTGGTACTGCACGTGCATCGGCAGTAGAGTGTACAAATCACAAGGGAATCTTCTAGCAACAGCAGATGACCTCATTCGTGAGGAAAACCAACGAAATTGCAGGAAAAAACTACGGGTTTTCGGAAGCGAGCAACACTTAACTTTTTACTTCCGTTATACATAAGGATAGTTCCATTTGATATCTATCATTAGGTGACATGGTTTTTATACGCGGATTTTCCAATTAACGCGGTTTTTCTACGCGGTTTTTTACGAGGTACGTTTCCCCCGCGTAAAAAAACCTGGGTGTACTAACATTCCTTCCCTTCCCCTGGTGTCTATAAAGACATGGCCGGCGCCGTTATTGACTTGTGGAGACACGCTCGAATTGATTAGCCCCTCGCACCAAGTATACACGCACACACATACTATCATATATTTTAGGCAGTTAGTTTTTCAGACTGAGAAGTTTCAGTTAGCTTCCATCAGTCGACGCTAGAACAAGAGAATAAAGAATTGTAATTAAAATAAAACGTTTTTCCTCACTCGCGACTCGAATCCCACATTGGTGACCCCGCCGGTTCGTTAAAAGTAAATCGCGTCCGCAAATCACTCGATTTGACGTTTTTTAAAGGAAAATCGATAAAAATAATCCACCACGATCGTTTATAATTTTACCGATACAAAATGGTGGACGAAGTCGCAAGAGTAAATCAAACAGCAGCCGCTGTTTCTGTAAAGCTACCAGATTTTTGGCGAAATGATCCGGCTATGTGGTTTGCACAAGCCGAAGCACAATTCGTTTTGGCCGGAGTCGTTGCTGATGACACAAAATATTACCACATCATCAGCAAAATTGATCAATCTGTAATCTGCCATATTGCTGATTTGGTGCAAAACCCTCCGGCAACCGAAAATATAAAAAAGTGAAAGAGCGACTCATTTCCCGCTTCGAGATTTCTCCTCAAGGAAAATTGGAACGCTTACTAAATGCGTGTGATTTGGGAGATATGCGTCCGACACATCTACTGGCACGCATGCAGGAATTGGCAGCCGGACTGAATATGAATGAAAATATTATGAAAGTGCTCTTTCTCCAACGAATGCCAGAAAGAATTAAGCCGGTTTTGACGATCAGCGAGGATGCACTGTCGAAAATTGCAGAAAATGCTGGAATACTCAAACTCCGTCACAGTCGCCTCTACGTCGGCCCCTACTTCAATGGTGACTGAACCTGAGTTGAATACCATTCAAGATCAAATTGCCGCGCTCACAGCTGAAATTCGCTGTTTGAAAACAAGTGGGTTACGCAGCCGCTCATCGTCACGAACCCGTCAACCATCAAATGAAACCGTATGTTGGTACCAAATATGGTAGAAACGCACATCAGTGCCGAAAACCCTGTTCGTTCGTCAGTTCAAAAAACTAGATTTGTGTCCACTTGAAGCGGCAACAGTAGATGCACCTCCTGAAAGCCGCCGCCTACACATCTTCGACCGTACTAGTAGCTGTCTTTTTTTGATAGACACCGGATCAGATGTTTCCATAATCCCTGCTATCAGAAAAGATCGTTTGGAAGGACCCACGTCGTTCCAACTTCATGCTGCAAACGGAACAATTATCAAGACCTATGACTCTCGATTTGTTACCACAGATTTAGGCTTACGACGACGATTTTCTTGGAATTTCCTGGTAGCTGACACAAACACTGCTATCATTGGTGCCGATTTTCTAGCTTTCTTTGGTCTACTCGTTGACCTCAAAAATCACTGTTTGGTAGATAGTGACAAAACAAAACTTCACTCAATTGGTGGAATAATTACTGCTTGCGTGTATGTTGTAACAACAATCAGTGATGATCATCGCAGTGCAGTGCAAGAACGTGAAGTGAAGCATCACATTGTTACAAAGGGCCCGTCTGTTGCTTCCAAAGCACGGAGATTAGCTCCGGAGAGAAAATGGCCTTGTTATAAACCTTGCGAAATGTCGTTTCGCCCAACCTCAGGTGGAATTTCTCGGATACATTATCCGTAGTGATGGGATTATGCCTCTTCCGGATCGCGTAGAAACTATTATGAGATTCGAGCAGCCTTCAACTGTGGAACAACTCCGTCGTTTCCTCGCTCTTGTGAACGGTTACAAACGATTTATTCCTCAAGCTAGTGATCAGCAAATGCTGGAAAAGAATCATTCGAACTTTGCAAGAAGGCTCTTTCTAATGCCGTGTTGTTGCATTATCCCGACTCAACCAAACCAATGGCGCTAATGGTGGACGCTTCAAATACTGCAGTTGGTGCCGTATTGCAGCAGTTCTCGAACGGGGGCTGGAAGCCATTGGGCTTCTATTCAGCTAAGTTTTCGTCTGCACAGCTAAAGTACTCCACTTTCGGAAGAGAACTAACGGCAATGAAAATGGCGGTACAATATTTTCGACATCTTTTGGAAGGACGCACATTCACTATTTATACCGATCATCATCCGTTGACTCACGCCTTATCATCCAACTCCTCCGCACGACTACCACATGAAGGCCGTTATTTGCAATTTATTTCACAATTCACAAGTGATATTCGAATCATATCAGTGGTAAGGACAATGTGGTCGCTGACGTATTATCACGAGTGGAGTCAGTGGATTCTGTGTCGTCACCGATTAGCTTCAGCGCTGTTGCAGCAGACCAAATAAATGACGTCGAAATGCGAAAATTATTACTGTCGTCGTCACTTAAAACTGGAAAAGCGAATCCTTCCCGCTTGTACAGTTCCAATTTATTGCGACGTGTCGATTGAAGGTAAAGTTCGACCTTATATTCCGCCACAACATCGTCAAACTGTGTTGAACGTTGTCCACGGATTAGCACATCCTGGAGCTCGTGCTACTCGTAAACTGCTTGCCGACCGATTTGTTTGGAAAGGAATGAACAAAGATGTGAAGAATTTCGTTAAGCATTGTGTCGACTGCCAACGTTCAAAGGTTTGGCGACATACTATGGCGCCAATTGGAGTATTTGACCTTCCCAAATCACGTTTTTGTCACGTTCATGTCCGCTTCCACCTTCAAATAGTTTCCGCTATTTAGTTACTATGGTTGATAGATTCTCTCGTTGGCCAGAAGCAGTACCCATCACGGATATTACGGCGGAGATGGTGGCTAAAGTGTTTGTCTTCGTGAGTAGCACGCTTTGGGGTACCGCATCGCATCACTACTGATCAAGGCAGGCAATTTGAGTCAATTCTTTTCGGCGAACTTAACAGAATTATGGGAACGGAGCATTTACGAACGACTGCTTATCACCAACAGTCCAAAGGTTTGGTGGAGCGTTTTCACAGAACTCTCAAATCTGCTCTTATGTGCGTAGATGCGAAACACTGGTCGGATAGGCTCCCATTGGCACTTTTGGGAATTCGGGCAGCGCTGAAGGAATATTTTAACTGTTCTGCAGCAGAGCTAGTTTACGGCCAACAATTACGTATACCTGGCGAGTTCTTCGACAAACCTGGGAAACAACTGAATCGTAGTGATTACGCTCAGCAGCTGCATCAGATTTTTGATAATCTGAAACCAAGTTCGAAAACTCAACACGCTAAACAGAAGATATTCAAACAACAAGCACTTCAGGATTGTAAATATGCATTCGTACGGATTGACCTGGTAATAAAAATCCTTACAGCAACCATACGAAGATCTTAGATAGTGACAAGTTTTTAGATTTATTGGTGGCAGGGAAACGTCAACGAATGTCAATCGATCGAATCAAGGCTGCATTTGTATTAGAAGACAACAAAAAAGTAAATAAAGAAGTTAAAACTAAAGTGACACCATCTGGTCATCGTATACGATTTTTGGTGTAACTGGAGGGGGTACTGTGGAGACACACTCGAATTGATTAGCCCCTCGCACCAAGTATACACGCACACACATACTATCATATATTTTAGGCAGTTAGTTTTTCAGACTGAGAAGTTTCAGTTAGCTTCCATCAGTCGACGCTAAAACAAGAGAATAAAGAATTGTAATTAAAATAAAACGTTTTTCCTCACTCGCGGCTCGAATCCCACAGACTATTTGAAGCTCGATTCACCGAAACAAGTACAATGTGAATGATTTGCTACTGCCAAGCGTCATTCAGTGTGTTTATTGTGCAATTTTGTTGGTTCAGGTCAATCACGGAAAGCAACTACGAAGTGTACAGTCTATCCAAGCTTAAGCTCAGCTCAGGCTATACATGATAATAATATTTACCTGATTGGTCTAACTATGACATGTGTTTCTCTACATATTTCCCAACGAAAATATTGGCAGAATTAGTATAATATCAGTTTATTGTAAAATACGTGTTCACGTTAAAATTTACACTCTCGCTTCAAGTTTCATCCGTTTCACCGTCTAGATACTCATCGGTTACATTGTATTATGAATCTAGTCAACTATAAGTTACAACCTAATCATTAATGACTGATGTTTCATCTGTTTTAAAAATCCATCCGTGCACAAAGCTTTTCGTGCGCGTTTGTTTGTATTTATTTTATAAGGCGATCGTATCGATTCCGTAGAATATACCAGGCAAAGTGGTAAAATTTTTAATGGGACTGTATAAAAAATTTATCGAATAATACCCGAGTGTTCTTGTTTTTTTTTTTTGTTTTAACATTTTGTTTGTGAGGGTGTTGTTATGTAGCATCGTTAGTGCTTTTGCTGCATATGTGAATTCAATTTATATTATCTACTTCAAGGCTTTATATTCATATCTCAACCAGTTGGCACTAGCCAAAGACCTTTTACCGTCCTGCTTCGCGTTCGTTATGGGAAAAAAACTAGCCTAAATAAAATCTTGAATAGTTGAATTGTGCATTCAAGTTGGTTTCCCGCCCGCTTGAAACGTATTCTGTTCCATGTAAACACCATTTACCTTTGGTTCTGTGTCAAATAATTTGTATATTCTCTGCATAAGTATTTATTAAGTGTTGATTAAAAGTGCTATGTTTTTAAAAACACTGAAAAGGGCGCTGTTAAAAATTTCTGAAAAAAAAAGAATTCATATTCGCGATTGTTGCGAAGTGGATAAGAATAGAGCGAAAAGAGAATAACAAAGAAATAAATTAATAACGATTCTACTACAGCTACTTCAATGTGTTGTAACCATTTGAGCTTGGATTTCGCATTGAGCGAAAACTTTTGGGCGCGAAAAAAACAAAATAAAACCAAAGGTGAGTTTAAAATTTAGAACAAATCTCACTGCGGCGATTGTTCCGTGGACTCCTTGCGCAACTGATGTTTGTTGAAATTTCGAATGGCCTCTAGGAGGGCATTTCGAGGCTCAACCTCGGCCGGTGGCAGTTGCTTCTTCACGATTGCACCCCGAACGACAGGGGTGGTCAGTTTTGGAGCTAATGGTGGGGGTGGGGGTGGTGCGACGGGTTCTTGAACGGAAACGATGGCTGTTTGTGTGGATGGGAGTTCCACCACTGAGGATTGAGCGAGAATTTTATCCTTGAGACCAGTTCGGCGCAACGTGTTCTGGCCGAAGGGAAGTGCTGTTGCCTCAGCGGGTGCGGGTTTCTCTGGTCGACTTGGAACGGTTCTGAGAATGGCAGTAGAGACATTCGTAGATTCGATCATCGATGCGGGTCGTGTTGAGGGGGCTGAATCCGCCTCATCCATGGATTTGAAGCCCCGTACTATTGGCTGGAATTTGTTACAGCCTAAACTGAGTCTGTTGAAAGCCGGAGCTGCGGGAGTCGTGGACGTGCGAGAGAAGGTATCGTAGAAGTAGTGCTTTTCGGATGGTTTTTGGGCAACTGGGGGTGGTACAATGTTCTTCTTGTATTCAACGGCACGAACAATTGGTAGCCGATCCGGATTCGGAGTTGACACTGGTTCCAAGCGGTTCGCTTCCTGAGGTTGTGGTGAAAGGGAATGCGCTCCAGCAATTTTCAATGGCACATGTTCGCAAGAGTCCGGACGATTGATGCCGTTCTCGCTATCGATGGATGGCGCTGGAGTAGTATTAACATTAATTTTGGTTGTGTTATTTACATTTCTATAACCTCTGGGCAGCGTTGAACTTCCCCCGAATCGGTAGTCCCGATCGGATTTGATCGATACGTCAATCTTTGGACGCTCGTTCCAGGTGGTGAAATTGATGGTCGGTGGACCTTGGTACTTCCACTTCTTCTCATTGCTGTCACTAGCCCGAGTAATGCTGGTGACACTCACTCCTCCATTTGCCACGGTAGTGCTCGTAGTGGAAATATTAACAACCGTCGTTTGTGGATGTTTCACAACAGCTGCGGAGAGCTGCTTGTTCTGCAGCTTCTCGTCATCACTTTTAGACTCATTCGATGCGTCGACAATTCGCTCAATTATTATTTTCTCATCGGAGATTTTACTATTTCCCATTTCTTCAATCTCCTCGGTTTTAAGCGATACAATATTTTCCACCTGCTTGAATTCTTCCATCTCCTCGACCACTTTCTTGTCTTCGAATTCTTCAATTTTCCTCTCCACTATACTCTCGCGTCTGACCAAATTACTTCGAACCACCTCGCTTTTGAGCTGTACCAACGTGGAGATATCGGTGAAACTGTTCCTCTTGATAGCTGCCATCGGTAGAATCTCCCTCGCGTTTGGTTTCTCCGGTTTCTCCTGCGCCAGATTACTTTTGGATGTGTTCAATATATTTTTAATCACCTCCAAGCTCTGCAGTGAGGGCGAATCACAAATGCTCATCTCGCTGGTTGACTTCCGCCGCTGCATCTGCGCGAAACGATTCTCGAATTTTTGCGCTCCAATGAGCGAGATGTATGAAGTGCTCCGCGGCGTCAGACCCAATCCGTTGGTGGTCGTGCTGTTCAACGATTGCAAGTAATCCGAACGCGTCGAGTGAAACGAGTCCGATCGGTTGATGTTCCTCGGAGATTTGCCGAGAACACTGAGGCTACGACGCTTCACCGGACCGGCATCCCGTTTGTTGTTGTTAGCGGATGTGGTGTCTCCACTACCGGCCGAGTCATCCTCATCACTGCTCAACTTAAGGCGATGTATTGAATCCGCGGAGAACTTGCGTCGAATGATAACTTCGTTCTCATCCTCGCTTGCGGACTTCACCGTCTGCTCTTGCGTTTCCATACTCAACGCAACAGGTTTTAAGCTTAAAGGGTCTTCTGCGTTGCTCTGCTCGCTATAGGCAGATATTTGGAAGTTGCTCAAGTTGGTGGTGCAAGTTCCTGGAATTTCCGCTTCCTCTGGTTTCTTCCCATTCAAAACAGCCTTTACTCCACTATCTTCCTTAATAACCTGACACAACTCGCTGATTACATCGCTTTTATTAGAATCTATAAACGTTCTCCCATTCACCAGAGGCCTTGTTTCAACTGCTGAATGCGATCTTGAAACACTCCGCTTGGCGACCACCGTAGTATCATTTACCACCGTTTCCTCGTTCAATTTGGCACACTTCATAATATCACTCTCGTTCGATACCCATCCTTCTTTCTCCTCCACGCTCTCACGCTTACCATTTGACTGAAAATGGTCGCTTTCGATGGCTTCCTTCAAATCTTGCAGCTCACTCTCCTTCAGCTTCTCCCATCGCTTCTCCAGCGTTTGAAGCATACTTTCGCGTATCTCATTTCCCCCGCGGTATCCATCCTCCATGTCGGAGCTGATGAGAATTTCCGCGGTGGTAACACTACTAGTGCCACCCTCACTCTCGTTCAGTGTGACTGTTGGTGATGGGCAGGTTTGTTCCTCTTTCTCCACCAGAAGCTTCTCCCGGATGATCGGTCGAATGATCTCCGTCTCGGTCCCGGAATGGATCGTCATCCGATCGGTCACGCTCGTGGTGTTGTCAACAAAGGTCGACTGCAGGTCAAAATAGCGCTGCTTCTCGTCGTACTCGCTGGACTTGATGGATGAATCGGCGAATTTTGGTGGCGCCGGTAGCGTGTAGGTCCACTGTTCTTCCTCCTCTTCGATTTGCTCCTCCACCGAATGGCCTTTTTTCTCCGGAATTCTCATCTCTTTGCCTGTCTCGATGTTGTAAATTTTGACATCCTCGTCGGAACTGTTGCCGCCGTTCGAGAACCGCCGGTCCACTGCGCTCTCCTGGATGCTGGTTGGTTGTGGCGGCGGTACAATGTGAACTTTCGATGTGACCGGAGTCGATGGCTTGGGATCAACCTGCTGGTGCCCATTGGTGATTGGGGGCTTTTCAATGATTTTGATGGAAACTGTGGAGGCTCCGGTTGTGGGTTTACGTTCCATCTCTGGGGGAAGGCTGTTCGGCTGCTCGTTAGCTGCCGTTTGATCTACATTAAGCATTACTTTGGAGACGTTTTGAGGATGGACGGGGGATAGATTCGGCGACATGAGGTTGCTTTTCCCAGCATCCAAGTTGTTGTTGGTTATGTCTGAAAACGGAGACAGAAAAATCACAGATTTAGTCATCATTTAAAACTCATTTTAATAAATCTAATTATCGGATGTGGTATTCTACATTATTTTCGACCGCAAGCTCTATATCGTTATTGTTAGTTGATGTTCATCAAAGATATGGTGAATAGAATTTCAAGACTTTGTGAAATCGTAACCAATTGAGAAAAGTAACATAAAAATGGAATCTACATGCGATTTTACATAGAAAATCTATATACAGATCAGATTCGATTATATACAGACTCGATTATATATGATTCAATTATATACAATTTTAGACTCGATTATATTAAGTTCGATTTTTTTTCATGTTTCAAATATGACTTATTTCAAGCGAAAATGAAATATTTCCACGGTCAAGTGAAAATTAATTGGCTATTTTGACTACAGTGAAGTAAGAAACGAGATTTTGGTAGATTCAAGGTGAAGATTCACCCGGATTTGTTTGAAATGATATCGCAGCGAAATAAAAAAAAATAGAAGTTGGGCGTCAAAGAACGAGTTGTAGGGCGGTTTAGAGAGCTTTAAACAACTCTGGTCTCTCTTCAATTGTCGAGAGAGCTTTAATTTGGTCGATAGAAACAATAAAGTTTATTATGTACTAGCTGACTCGGTAAACTTCGTTTCGTCCAATATGAATTTTTTGTTATCAATACCTTCAAGCATTAACGTTTTGTTGTTAAGCGAACGTTCATGGGTCCAATCTTGAGTCCAAACTTCTATCAAAACTCGTCATTGTAATGTATTTTCAGACGTGAGGGGAAGGAGTGTCGAATCAACATAAAAACATTTCCTACCCCCTAAAACTCCACATGCCAAATTTGGTTCCACTTTCTTGCTTAGTTCTTGAGCTATGCAGAAATTTGTGTTTCGTTTGTATGGCAGCCCTCGTTAGGGAGAAGGAGTCTCGAGCTATCATAAAAACCTTCCCCGGCCCCGAAAACCCCTGCTCACAAACTTTCACGTCGATCGGTTCAGTAATTTCCGAATCCATAAGAATCAGAAAGACAAACCGAAAGACAGACAGAAATCCATATGTCCATGTTATCACATGTTAATAAGATTTTTTTTTAATATCCGGTATCCGGCCGGGTAGTGAGTCACTATCCGGTATCCGACCGGATAGCAAATATTGACCGGATAGTTACCGGATATCCGTTTCATCTCTAATATATATGCAGTAGGGTGGCAGCGAAAATCTTCATGCCAATTTGAAAAACCGACCATGTACATTTTGTTTATTGGCCCAAAAAAATGACCTGTGCAAAGTTTCAGCTCAATCGGATATGGTACAGAGGTGCCTCGAAGCGCTCAAAGTTCTGTTTCTTTGATCCTCGAAAATTTTCCAAGGAAGGAGTAAAGGAAATTTGGGAAATCGATTTTTTTTTCGATGCCGAATATCTTAAAAATGCATAAAACTTCGAGATTTAGTGTTTTCTTAAAAAACAGATTTCAAATTTCCAATGAAGCTTACAGTAAAACCTGTTTTTGTGCGGTTTTTTTTGTGCGATTTTTGTATGCGGTGTATGAAAAGAAGCATATTTGACGTAGTTATCGTCAATTTAGTTTTTTTCGATGGTTTATATGCAATTCAATGCGAAAAAAGCATATTTGCGTCTCCATTATCCACTTCTGAAATCATTCATCTCCCCTCATCAAATGCTCTAAGGTTTTCTAAGTTTTTGCATGATACGATTCTAGCAGCAACACGTTTCGACGTGCAACTAAAAGCACAAATCAGCCACGCGCAACCGAAAAGGCAAACTGTCCCATCGCAAAGCAGGGAAACAAAGGGAAATTGAACGGTGAATGGCGTGGGTTTGAGTTTTTTTAGGGGAAACTTTTTTATGCGGTCCCTATCTACCACACAAAAAAAGTTTTTTTCAAAATGTGTATCGAACACGATTTTTAAAGCTGCTGGTGAAGTTTTGCACGATTTTTTTATCCGACTTTTTTTGTGCGGTCCCTGTCTCCCGCATAAAAAAAGGTTTGCCTGTATCAATTAATTTCCCTCATTCAGATGTCGAATTTCAAATAATGATTCCATATCCAAATCTAATGTCACAAACATGAATTCCTGATTCAAATTCTTTACAAATTCAAATTCAAGATTTTGAATTCCAAATCCAAATGTTGAAATTCTGATTTGAAATCTGATTTCATATACGTTTTCGAAACCCTCAACTTCATCTATATTATTCACATTATATATAGGTAACCTCAACTCAAGGTACCAAATACTAAAGGGTCCACCTCATATTTAAAAAAAATATATCTAACAAATCCAATGTTGTGTTACCATTCAAGGTGAAAAAAAGGATCTTCGAAAACTTAAATAAATTGAGTGTTTTATTAGCTATGAAATATAGTGCATTCATATCTCACTTCTTCTCCGTCAAATATTTGTCTTACCTATCTCCTTGACCAGCTCATCCGGCTCGCTAAAGTTCGAATCCGTTTCCGAGATAATCGTATCGCTGTCTCTGGCACCGTTAGGTGTGGTCGCCGCCTTTAAGGGTGCCCTCGGTGACGGTGTTGGTACTATTGCTGCATCTGGCTGCTTTGTTCCGAGTGATACACTGCGTGGCGGTGGAGCGGGTGCTTTGGATTTTTTCGCTGAAAAGGATGAAAAGGAAGAAAAAATACACCGTCAACATTATTCACATCTGCCCTGCTGGCGTGGAGCACAATCAATTCGAACCGTTCGAATCGAGCCGCTTCCTGGGGGTGGGGTTTAGTTGCGGACCTTCTTGGAAGTCGCGGGGATCCTTCACCTCAGAAGAGTTGGAGGATGTACGCGAGTGGTTTACGGTGATATCCTGCATACTACTCCCGGTTCCGTTGAGCGACGCTCGCTGCAGATTGCCGCCATTCCGGTGGCTTTCGATCGTGGTGTTGCTACGGATTATGTACATCGACGTGGGTCTGTTCTTGAGCGTACTGTACGATGTGTTGGTGTTGATGATGTTATTCATTTCTTCAATGGTTTCGGTGTGGTGTCCTTTTCTGTTGATCTTATCCGAGCCGTTATAATCGGCGTTATTATTATTATTATTATTGTTGTTGCTGTGATGATTGTTGTTCACAACATCCGCGGTTTTCAACTCTTTGTTGTATAGATTGGGGGAGGAAACATGGAAGTTTTTTTGAGAGTAAGGTGGAAGCTGGGGTTCTTTGAATATGTGATCATCTTTACATGTTTCCAAAGGTGCTTTCTCTGGAATCGAGTTCTGACTGGGCGGCCGAGGTGCCATTCGTTTCTTCCTGGTCGGTGCTACCGGCGGATGATGCTGGTTACCGTTAACACCTCCTCTCGAGCTAGAACTCATCCCAGAAGAATCCATAGAGTTCAGGGAATTAGTCGAGCTATACGGACTAGTGGTTTTGAGCACCATCTTAGAGGTTCGACTCAAATCCGACGATGACACGGAACTCTCGCGGATGTTTTTCTGATGCAGCCGGAAAATATCGCTGGTGCTCAGCCGATACTCATTGTGTTGCAAATTTTCCAGCTCCTTCTTAGACACCAGTCGAATCTCGTTCAGCCCAACCTCCCCGATCGTTAGGTCTAGCTCGAATCCCTGCTGGTAGTCGGCCGGATGTCGGAAGAGATATTTCTGCGCATCTAGTTGCTTATCACTGCAAATCATATCCATCAGCGCGGAAAGTCGCGTCTTGGCCCCGATTCGGGCCACGTACAGCTGGTCCCGTGGCAGCAGTACCGTTATCCGGAAGGTTTGTTCGAACGGAGCGTTCGTCATGGCGGCCAGCGGGACAATCTTGTTGTACTGACTAGAGGTGTCCAGATTGGTCGTCGACCGGCTAAGGTTCGTAGTGGACTTCGAAACTGCGAGCAGAGAAAATGCGTTATAATGAGAAGTTCATTCCGAGTTACATCAGCGCACATTTACCTTCCTTGTTTCGTTTGCCAAGCAAACGGTTCAAAGTGGTTAGGCCGTTCATTTTGATGGTTTGAATGGTGAATGATCCAAAGCGTACAAAATCGGAGTTGATAGTGTCAGGGACTGATCGTTTGCCTTCACGTAATTAACATAATGTTCCTTCTAGCTGGCTTCTGTAATGAAAAAAGGATTAATTTTAAATATATTGATAATTCTTGAGGTGTGAATTTTATAATGTTCCATTATATAATCATCCTATATTATTATTTAAACCAGAAACCTAATGATAAAACATTGAAATAAGTTCAATTGGCATTGACAAAACAAAACTCTAAAATAAGCCTCCGCTTTCACATAAATATTTTTTTATTATTTCTTTCGTTCTATCAATCGTTAATCGTTAATCGTATACATGCTTATCTCATCGGTAAACTATACAATATCGCCTTCTCGGTGTAAGAAAATTTTCTTTGTTCCACTGTTCAGTTGAACCGTACAGAGGGACAGTTGATATGATAATTCCATTGCTGTGTTATAAATAACAAAATTAATGCAATGTTTTATATTGCAAGCCGCAGATCGTGTAGAAGACAAAAAACACAAAAATAATAATTTAGCCAAGAAACCCCATACACACAGAGAATCATATATACAGGGTTTTCCAACTTTAAATTCCGAAAGTAAATTGAAATAAAACACACTTAGAATTCGAATTTCGATGAAACTTTTATTTCAAATTAAAGTTTGGTTTATGCTATTATGTGTGAAATACAACATCATTCAAATGTCCACCTAGGGCTTCCTCGCACACCTTGATCTGGAAAACATAATTTTCGATGACTTTTCGCACATATGGGGCGGTATCTCGGTCATAACTTCACGAATGTTGTCTTTCAAATGTTCAAGAGTTTGCGGGAGTTGGCATAGACACGGTCTTTCGCATAACCCCACAAAAAAAGTCTAGCGGGTTCAAATCGCATGATCTGGACGGCCAATTGGCATCACCAAAACGCGGAATTATGCGTCCCTCAAATTTCGTTCGCAATATGGCCATGTTCGGTCGTGTTGTGTGACACGTGGCGCCATCCTGCTAAAACCACATGTCATCCGTATCCATATCTTCAATTTGTGGCAAAAAAAAATCGGTTAACATGCGGCCATAGCGCTCACCATTCACAGTTACCGTCTCGCCGTCCTCATTTTCAAAGAAATACGGCCCGATGACTCCACCAGACCATAATGCGCACCAAACAGTGACTTTTGGCGGATACAATGGCCTCTCAACAATCACGTGTGGATTTTCTGAGCCCCATATACGGAAATTTTGGGTGTTCACATAGCCACCGAGCTCGAAATGTGCCTCATCACTGAAGAAAATTTGATGCGAAAATTCAGCATTATGCTGCTGTTGTTCGTTCACCCAATCGACGTATGCCCGACGCATTCCATGGTCACCACGCTCTAATTTTTGTACCAGTTGGACTTTTTTATGGATGTAGGTGCAAGTCCAAATGCAAAATTCGCCACAATGATGTGTTTGACAAGCCCAATTGCTGAGCACGTCGTGGAATCGAAACATTCGGGTCATCCTCCACACTGGCAGCAACAGCAGCAATATTTTCGGCCGAACGCACATTACGATGATGCACAGGTTTCACAATATACGCTACGGATCCAGTTTGTTCGAATTTACGCACTACATTAGCGATTGTGTGCTCTGTAGGCCGTCCATGACGACCAAAATCCGTCCGTAATGTTCGAAAAACATTTGCCGGTTTTCATCATTTTTATAGTATAATTTAACAAAAATAACACGTTGTGCGATGCTAAAACGATCCATATTTTAAAATGGCAGACATTCAACTAACGATATGACGCTTTGGTTGACAGCTATGTCAAACGGTTGTCAGCGCAGGGCTGTATACTTTCGGAAGCCCGAAATGGAAAACCATGTACAATCGATAGTTATTATTTATTCTCTAACTTCCTAAAAATTATCCGCAGGGAAATAAATCTGTGGTCCTCATTCCTAAAGTGAAGACGTCAGTTTCTGCTGTGTCTGAAAAGAAACGAAACATTATGTCGCAATCTCCACCCCTATGTGATTCTCCTGGTAGCCAGCATTCATAAAAGTAATTTTCTAACTGTAAATTAGTTAACACATGAGACGAGATTAGTCAATAGAGAGGTCGATTCTGGACAAGTTTTCGGACCAATTGGTCAATTCTGAAGGGTTGCCAATAATATTTTAAAATACACTTCTACATAATGTACTCGTGGTAAATACTTTCAAACTAGTCTTCATGACAAAGTATAACAGAAAAATATAATTTGTTGAAAAATATGCATATAAGTCGTGCTTGTTTAGATTAACACTATCGAATAAAAGAAAGAAGAACCCGAGAAGAAGCAGAGTAATCAAATCCAACATCAGGAACAGGTGCGGTATCAATAGAAACAACCATTATTATTATTATCGGCATCGACAATAACAGTTTCATTAGTTCTTTTCAGAACTATTTTTCCAAAGTAGTGTTCGCTGTGGACGTGCAAGCTCAAGCGTCCAGAGGCACATTTTCACCGGAGAACCGTTGTGGTGCTACGGCAACGATTTTAGTAGAGAGTGCATTTAGCATTTTTGCATCCCACGCACGCGTTGATGTTGTTTTCATGCGTTGCCAAAGGTAGATTTGAGGTGATTGAAAAATTATGGAGTAATGGTTAGGGTGCCAATGAAAATGGTCATCTCTAATTTCAAAAAGTTACCTCATAAAAAATGTTCACCACCTCGAAAAAACAGCCTATGCAAACTATTAGCTCAATTAAGGCAGAGTGGCGCAAAGCGGTCAAAGTTTGAGTTTTTTGAAAATCGAAAAATCACCCAAGCATCAAAATTTTTTTTTTCGTTATATTTCTATCTACTCAGTTGAAAACCATTTCTGATCAGATAAAACTTTCCATGTTATGGCCTTTTCAGGAGAAGGTTCCTAATTATAGATACAACCTGTTTCGACATTGAATTTATGAGAAGAGATGCTTCGTGTGAAGGTGATTACATCAGGAGGGTCAAGGAGTCATAAGAGGAATCGAAAATCCATAATTTGAAAGAACGCGTTCTTGGATCGAAATTATTTCTATAGTATTGATAGAGAAAGATTCTGAGAGTCATGTATGAAATTGTACTCATGATACGATTTGCGATTAAATGCTCCTCTAATTTACTCCAAACTTTGAAAAGTCGACTGGAAAAAACGGCTAAACGTATCAATATGAATCGTTCACAGATATTTAGAGAATACACTAGGCTTAAAATTTGCCTTGAAACATTAGAACATACTATAAAAATAGTGTTTTATCACTTTTTTTCAATCGATGCGAAAAATTTATTATTTTTTTTCGTTAGAGTACCAAATTTCGCAGAATGCAGAATTTATTGGAGTTTTCAAAACTGTCTTTCGACTTACGGTGCGATAGTTGTTTATTGAATTATTCATCATCAAAGACGAAGGGGTAGTTTTCCATTCAAACTAAAATATCTCTGTGTGGGAAGGTCCTATAGGGACGTTCTTGGAACCAATTGAAAGCTGGTTGATAAGGTTAATTGGATTTGCGGTTGAGTTGGTTAGCAAAAAATTGTGTTAGCCCAGAGTATTCTTGAAAAAACGAAGAAAAATCTAATTTTCATTTCTTCCCGATATTTTTGCCCACTACACCTACACACCAAAATAAAAATATGTACGTAAAATATTATAATACCTGAAAGGTTTTTGCTTCCAAAATGATGGGCATCCTATGGATATGCGTTGTTTTTCCACGAAGTTAGTGATAACCAAAATTAGTGATAACCAATTTAAATTACGACTGATTTTTAAAAAGGGCGTTTTCAAAATCATTGATCTTTCTTTGAAAATATGGTAACTCAAAATCCAGATGTCTGATTAAAATATGATGTTTAACAAAGTTGTTGAAAAATCAATTGACTATTTAGAAAAAACATCATTTAAAATACACTGTCAAACAATCTTACTCCAAACTTTAATGGAATATTTAAAAAACTTTTATATTTCAAAACAGCCCTCTCGATATTTTTTTGTAAATTTTTATTGGAAAACCTTCTAGTTTAACAAAGTTTGACTATAGTGGTGCCGTGTCGAACTCACCAAAACTAAAATATGAATTTTTGAAATTATGAAATTTCAATACTTTGTGAAATTGTAACCAAAAAGTAATGTGAAAAATAGAATCTACATACGATTCAATATGAAAAACTATATATAACGTTTTATCCTAGGACTAACCGTTCTCGAGACATAACCATTTCTTATAATGAAAATAGTTTTAGTAACATGTTGGAATCTCAGTCGTAGTGTGCAGCAGCAGTATACATTTTCTGATATTCCACGAACATAATTTTTATTAGTTTAAATTGACGATTATGAAATTATGATTACGATATTGAAAGAAAGATCAATGATTTTGAATACGCTCTTTTGAAAAATCAGTCGTAATTTAAGTTGGTCAGATTATTATGAAAATTGTGATTTTAGGTAGTATCCATCATGAGTACCAAGATTCGAAAAAATCGGAGAGGGTCGGGTCAGCGACTGGACGATTTGACGTGGAATTTTTCAATAGTATAATTATAGCTCAATTATTTTCCTTCTGGTTGATGCTTTTAGGCCATATTTTTCCTTGGCGAAGAAACTTTAACCAGATGGGAAATCGAACCAACCCCACGAGATGTGCCATAAGCACTAACACACTATCTACTTGATTACGGATGTCACTTCGTGATTAAGTGATTATCGTTGCCTGTGGGAGACATCATTAAAGATGGTTTGATTTATTTGCTCAATCGGTCTGATGTCAAACGACTTCCTGGATAGCTGCAATAAGCAAAATGGTTGGGATAGTGTAAAGCGAAATAAGTTATAATATGGAACGACGATCGAGAAGTAATTACTGGCAAGGGCCCTCGAAATGTCAAATGAGGAAACATCGCTTCGAAAGATGAATATAGTTAAATGAGGCGTGTAAAATAAAATGTTTGGAATAGTGCAGTCCCAGTGATGGAGTCAATAATTCTTGAATTACCTCCCCTAACAAATGGTCGTAACTCGTGTTCTTACCGTGTGTCAATCAATTATGAACACAAAGAAAAACAAAACTTTTCGAACATAGATGGCCAATCATCATAAGCCCGAACAGAATGATAGTGATTGATTCAGATACAACACACCCTTATCGTGTCAGCGCCCTTCGATTGCGATGATACTGCGAACAATATATAGAGTATCTAAATAATGATCAAAAGCTTTCGCCAATATTTATTCGATCAGTCGATTCCATCGAAAATAAATCACGACCGATGATTAATCAGTCTGAACAAACAAGGTAAGTGTAAACGACAAAATTTTCGACGTAAATGCGGAATTTTTCATACAAACCACTTATCTGCAGCATTACGTTGGACTCTTATCAGCGCCCTCTTTCAACAATCTGTTTTGCACACAATTGAAAAAAAATGTGATAACGGCAAACTTAAAGATATCATCCACCTTTTGCCGAGCAGGTACACACCGGCGCAGATTAAATTTCAACCGGATTAGCAGCTGACCTTCTTCCGTTTTCTCCTAACCTCGCCAACGCGTATATGTTGCTAATAGGGAAGACCCTACGCTTTGAATGGAGATAATCACGGTTCGAGGTTCCGTTCACAGGTTGATGTTCACAACGGCGCACCGGGCCGATAACAATCGCACTCGGAGCACTTCGAAGCAACAGCAAACAGCAGTTCAAGTACACACGTGACTGCGGCAATGAGAGGAAAAATCTCGAGTTACCACCTTCCGTTGGGGGGGTTTAGTTTTTCACCACACCGTGCTTCAGTGTTCCTCTCAGGCCTTTGAAGGTCATAATAATACAATTCGATTCGCGCCGTGTCACGGTCACCACAACACTCCCACGCACACAAATTCCAAACAGGGCAGCAGCTACGTGATTGGGAACCGAAAAATGGCAAACTTTGATCCCGGAGGGGGTGGGGCCTTGACTTTTGATGTTTCCACACCTTTGGCAGGCAGGTTGGTTAGGTTTGGGGTTCGAAGCCGCCAGCGGCAGCCAATACTCCCACGCGCAAAACCGTATTATCACTGGCGAAGCAATAAGGCAAACTGAAACAAAAGTTGGCTTTGCGTGCGTCTGATAGCTGCCGATAGAGAGACCGGAGTCGGGCAATGAGGGTACAAGTGGCTATTGTTGCCAAACAAATAAAAAAAAACAAATATGGAGATCTTCTCACCAAAACACGAGAGCTTGGCTGATAGTGAGAGCAAATTTTGGTTGGAGTTAGAGTGCGCCAACTGATTGTGACTGGCAGTAAATGGTTCAATTAGTGCATACGTTCCTGGAATGGTCACTCGTCTTGGGAGGAAAACTTACCAGGTGTAGGTATTTCGCAACAAGGAAAGTAATTAAGGTGGTGAAGCTAGGAAATGATTGGCGGCGATTGGAAAACGAGTCACGGACGATGTAGCTGGACTTGTCGATGGTTGTAATTTGTTTACAGAACATTGCTGAAAGCATACATCGAAAACTCAAATATACACCATTGGAAGCAATCAGGGCTGCTAATAGTGAGATTAACATAAATTCCTGTTTATGTACAAGCAATAATAATAATTACTGGAACAAATAAAACATCATCATTTTCTTTCAATATATTGGCATAAGGGTGACCGAGTTTTCACCCCCAAACTTAACATTGGGTAATTTTTTCATCATACTGATCGGCGATGTTTGTTCCAATTAATTATGCAAGAAAAAAACATTTACAAAACACGGGTGAAAGCATTTTTTAATTGAAAGATAAGAGATTGAAAATAGTTGAACAATAATTTGTACCACTTTTTTGGTGTTCTAGTGGTGCAACCAATAATAACATCAAACGATGTTTGTGCATGAACAAGTCACGACTTTAAATCATAAACTATGTCACGAAAATCTAATGTTGTAAAAATCATTACATTAGTGCTAGGGACGCCGCATGAGGTTCTCAAATCACAGTTCATTCTATATCAGCATCTACAGTGGTCGGTTCTGTAATAGTTTGGCAGTAGTTTGTTTTGAAAATATTTATCTTCCAATGGTGAACATGGTTAACGAGACGTTGTTCGTCTGCCAATGTTTTGTTCATCAAAAGTTGTGAGTGATGAAAGCCGAGTGGAGAAAATTTGTTTTGGACATTCACGTCAAAAATTTGGCTTGGTTAGGTAAAAAATTATTGAAAGAGGGGTGGTTTCTATAACGTGGTTCCCCTGCGATTATCATGGAAAATAATTGTTAGTGAGGAGGAGTAATAATCAGGATTCACTGTGGTATGTGATGTGATTTTGTGAACGCGAAACCTCAACGTATCGACGAAATAAAATCCCGAATCGAATGTATTTTAATACGCGTCGGCGGAGAGTAACCTATAGCGGCAACCGGGACAATTCCTCTATTATCGATATGTTGAAAACAGGTGTCAATAATTTACCGGCGATGCGGCGACGGGACGTGAACTTCTGTGCAATAAAACGAACGATATATTAGGCTGTCAAAAAAGTCCTGTGGTATTTCCGCGAGGTTTCGTTTTAAGCGCGTAGTTCTAGTTGTATTCATTGTATCGAGTCATACTATAGTTTGTTGGAAAGGTATTTTTGCGCGCTATAATATAGTCCTTGACAGTGTTTTTTTTTGGTAAGTCGTTCGTGAGTTATAGTGTCGCAAATATGGAGCAAAATAAACAGAAAATCCGACATATTTTACAGCACTACTATGACAAAGGCAAAAATGCATCTCAAGCTGCCAATAAAATTTGTGCAGTTTATGGACCCGATACAGTTTCCATTTCCACCGCACAACGATGGTTTCAACGTTTTCGTTCTGGTGTAGAGGTCGTCGAAGATGCGCCACGCTCCGGAAGGCCTGTCGTCGAAAATTGCGACAAAATCGCTGAATTAGCCGAGAAAGACCGGCATAGTAGCAGTCGTAGCATCGGCCAAGAGCTGGGGATAAGTCATCAAACCGTTATTAACCATTTGAAGAAGCTTGGATTCACAAAGAAGCTCGATGTATGGGTGCCACACACGTTGACGCAAAAATACATCTTTGACCGTATCGACGCATGTGAATCGCTGCTGAATCGCAACAAAATCGACCCGTTCCTGAAGCGGATGGTGACTGACGATGAAAATTGGGTCACTTACGACAACGTGAAGCGCAAACGGTCGTGGTCGAAGTCCGCTGAAGCGGCTCAGACGGTGGCCAAGCCTTTATTAACGGCCAGGAAGGTTCTGCTGTGTGTTTGGTGGGATTGTCAAGGAATAATCTATTATGAGCTGCTTTCCTATGGCCAAACGCTCAATTCGGACCTGTACTGCCAACAATTGGACCGCTTGAAGGTATCACTCATGAAGAAGAGGCCATCTTTGATAAACAGAGGCCGCATTGTCTTCCATCAGGACAACGCCAGGCCACACACTTCTTTGGTGACGCGCCAGATGCTCCGGGAGCTCGGATGGGAGGTTCTTTTGCATCCGCCGTATAGTCCGGACCTTGCACCAAGTGACTACCACCTGTTTTTGTCCATGGCGAACGAGCTAGGTAGTCAGAAGTCAGAAGAAGAAGCCACAAAAGAGGCCTGTGAAAATTGGCTATCCGAGTTTTTTGCCAATAAGGAAGCGAGCTTCTATAACAGGGGTATTATGAAGTTGGCATCTCGTTGGGAACAAGTCATCGAACAAAACGGCGCATATTTGACTTAAAACAGATGATTGTAACTAATTTTATGAACAAATGAAAATTCAAAAAAAATACCGCAGGACTTTTCTGACAGCCTAATATTTCATGTTTCACTGCACGTAGGACTTCCATCAGTTTCTACATATTTCATCACGTGGCGGCGAAAGATATTGTTAGTAAATGAGATTCTTCAATTAATTCTCCTCTATTCTATATTTTCCTTTTCAACCAACACCTCTATTTTCGTTATGGGAATAATAATCCTGCTAATTGTATAGCAGGATGGATCGTGAATCGTCGCGTATAGACCTCTGGCCAATGATATAGAATATTTCATAAATTGGCGGCGTCAGATAACCTATGGAACAACCAAGAAAACTCTGCAGTAAAACGAACCGGCGACATATTCGGCGACTAATTGCGATTAGAACTCGCGTCAATGCATGAAAAATTTCATAACCCGTCGGCGGAAGATGTGCCGCTAGGGAAGGCAACGGAGAAGAAAGGGAACTCTGGTACGATAAATCGAACCGGTTGTTTGTTACATGACTCAAAGCGTCAATTTAGAGTATATTTCATTATGCGGCGGCGGATATAGAGATTGTAAACCTTGAAATTTGAACGTCCACGCAACGGTATCATTCCTTCATCAATTGAGATTTTTTGACATAGATTAAAATTTTCTTTAAACTTTTTGGTAAAAAAAAACTTATATCGGCTGCACTTTAAAAAGTCAGTCGATATTGTCCGGTTTATCGACGGTTGAGGGACATCGTTTTGCGGAATATCGGTGTGAGCATCAACGGATTCGTTGACCAACAATCATCAATCCATGATTTTTTTACGATACCCATAATTTTAGCAAGTCTAAACCATTTTCTAAGTTCGAACGCCGTAACGTCGACAAATATGGCATTTCTTTTATCATGTTTCCTATTGCAATTTTGACTTTAGTACTTGTTGATTTCATTGCTTATATATTCAAAAAGATCGTTCCCAATATATAATCCTACGATATCCTCGACGCTCTGTGTATCTTCGGGAAATATGTTTGGACCCGGAGATCCTTAAATTTTTTTTACTGTTTCTCGGTAAATCAAAAATCAATGTTTCTAAAGCTCATTACATGATTCAATAAGATATGTGGATTTGTTCAAGTTTTTAACCCGTGCTTGAATATGTCATTGACTATCGTAAATAAAATTACACAGAAAACTTGTCCTTTTAAAATAACGCTGGACAAAACACAAAAATGCTTAGCAGGAATAGGAGCATATGAGACGAGACGAGACGAAGTAATTATTAAGATTCTCTAAGATTCAAAATTCTAATTCGCATTACAGATCTAAGGTTCCAGATTTAATGCACCGATTACAAATTACAAGAGGCAAAAGTATAGATTCGCAAATTCATATATCCGACTCACGCCTAATATGAAGATTTATGACTTCACATCAGACATTCGTGGACTCAAATCTCAATTCTATCAATATATCTAAAAATCACATTCAAAATTCATGATTTCAAACCACAAATCACAGATTCCAAACTCCGAACCCAAAAAGATTCATAATTAAGGTTCACATTCAGCTTCCAGATTCAATATTCCTGAATCCAGATGTCCTACCCGTTCGATTTTGGCAAAACGCCCAAAAATCTCATGATGCAAAAATTGAACCATGGAAACGTAAAAACATGTAAACTTGCGGAGGTCCGTCCCGAGATTCCCTGAGTTCGAACATAGAAATTATGAATTGCACGATTCGATTTCGACTATGTGCCAAAATTTTCATCTAACAAAATCGAACTGCAGCAAAATCGACCGGCGATGTACTTATTTCCTAATTTTGAGTTCATATTTTAGGTTCTGGTTCTAGATTTAGAATCGAGGCTACATTCTACCGTTCCAGATTTAGATTCAGGTTCACATTTACAGATGAAGGACACTGAATACTTACATTTCCCGCATTCCCTATTCCCTATTCTGGATTTCAGGAAATATTTTCTACAGAACCCAAACTCCAGAACAGAGTTTGTCTCCTTTCGGCACTTTATTCTCTATTCTTTATTCTTTATTCTTTATTCTTTATTCTTTATTCTTTATTCTTTATTCTTTATTCTTTATTCTTTATTCTTTATTCTTTATTCTTTATTCTTTATTCTTTATTCTTTATTCTTTATTCTTTATTCTTTATTCTTTATTCTTTATTCTTTATTCTTTATTCTTTATTCTTTATTCTTTATTCTTTATTCTTTATTCTTTATTCTTTATTCTTTATTCTTTATTCTTTATTCTTTATTCTTTATTCTTTATTCTTTATTCTTTATTCTTTATTCTTTATTCTTTATTCTTTATTCTTTATTCTTTATTCTTTATTCTTTATTCTTTATTCTTTATTCTTTATTCTTTATTCTTTATTCTTTATTCTTTATTCTTTATTCTTTATTCTTTATTCTTTATTCTTTATTCTTTATTCTTTATTCTTTATTCTTTATTCTTTATTCTTTATTCTTTATTCTTTATTCTTTATTCTTTATTCTTTATTCTTTATTCTTTATTCTTTATTCTTTATTCTTTATTCTTTATTCTTTATTCTTTATTCTTTATTCTTTATTCTTTATTCTTTATTCTTTATTCTTTATTCTTTATTCTTTATTCTTTATTCTTTATTCTTTATTCTTTATTCTTTATTCTTTATTCTTTATTCTTTATTCTTTATTCTTTATTCTTTATTCTTTATTCTTTATTCTTTATTCTTTATTCTTTATTCTTTATTCTTTATTCTTTATTCTTTATTCTTTATTCTTTATTCTTTATTCTTTATTCTTTATTCTTTATTCTTTATTCTTTATTCTTTATTCTTTATTCTTTATTCTTTATTCTTTATTCTTTATTCTTTATTCTTTATTCTTTATTCTTTATTCTTTATTCTTTATTCTTTATTCTTTATTCTTTATTCTTTATTCTTTATTCTTTATTCTTTATTCTTTATTCTTTATTCTTTATTCTTTATTCTTTATTCTTTATTCTTTATTCTTTATTCTTTATTCTTTATTCTTTATTCTTTATTCTTTATTCTTTATTCTTTATTCTTTATTCTTTATTCTTTATTCTTTATTCTTTATTCTTTATTCTTTATTCTTTATTCTTTATTCTTTATTCTTTATTCTTTATTCTTTATTCTTTATTCTTTATTCTTTATTCTTTATTCTTTATTCTTTATTCTTTATTCTTTATTCTTTATTCTTTATTCTTTATTCTTTATTCTTTATTCTTTATTCTTTATTCTTTATTCTTTATTCTTTATTCTTTATTCTTTATTCTTTATTCTTTATTCTTTATTCTTTATTCTTTATTCTTTATTCTTTATTCTTTATTCTTTATTCTTTATTCTTTATTCTTTATTCTTTATTCTTTATTCTTTATTCTTTATTCTTTATTCTTTATTCTTTATTCTTTATTCTTTATTCTTTATTCTTTATTCTTTATTCTTTATTCTTTATTCTTTATTCTTTATTCTTTATTCTTTATTCTTTATTCTTTATTCTTTATTCTTTATTCTTTATTCTTTATTCTTTATTCTTTATTCTTTATTCTTTATTCTTTATTCTTTATTCTTTATTCTTTATTCTTTATTCTTTATTCTTTATTCTTTATTCTTTATTCTTTATTCTTTATTCTTTATTCTTTATTCTTTATTCTTTATTCTTTATTCTTTATTCTTTATTCTTTATTCTTTATTCTTTATTCTTTATTCTTTATTCTTTATTCTTTATTCTTTATTCTTTATTCTTTATTCTTTATTCTTTATTCTTTATTCTTTATTCTTTATTCTTTATTCTTTATTCTTTATTCTTTATTCTTTATTCTTTATTCTTTATTCTTTATTCTTTATTCTTTATTCTTTATTCTTTATTCTTTATTCTTTATTCTTTATTCTTTATTCTTTATTCTTTATTCTTTATTCTTTATTCTTTATTCTTTATTCTTTATTCTTTATTCTTTATTCTTTATTCTTTATTCTTTATTCTTTATTCTTTATTCTTTATTCTTTATTCTTTATTCTTTATTCTTTATTCTTTATTCTTTATTCTTTATTCTTTATTCTTTATTCTTTATTCTTTATTCTTTATTCTTTATTCTTTATTCTTTATTCTTTATTCTTTATTCTTTATTCTTTATTCTTTATTCTTTATTCTTTATTCTTTATTCTTTATTCTTTATTCTTTATTCTTTATTCTTTATTCTTTATTCTTTATTCTTTATTCTTTATTCTTTATTCTTTATTCTTTATTCTTTATTCTTTATTCTTTATTCTTTATTCTTTATTCTTTATTCTTTATTCTTTATTCTTTATTCTTTATTCTTTATTCTTTATTCTTTATTCTTTATTCTTTATTCTTTATTCTTTATTCTTTATTCTTTATTCTTTATTCTTTATTCTTTATTCTTTATTCTTTATTCTTTATTCTTTATTCTTTATTCTTTATTCTTTATTCTTTATTCTTTATTCTTTATTCTTTATTCTTTATTCTTTATTCTTTATTCTTTATTCTTTATTCTTTATTCTTTATTCTTTATTCTTTATTCTTTATTCTTTATTCTTTATTCTTTATTCTTTATTCTTTATTCTTTATTCTTTATTCTTTATTCTTTATTCTTTATTCTTTATTCTTTATTCTTTATTCTTTATTCTTTATTCTTTATTCTTTATTCTTTATTCTTTATTCTTTATTCTTTATTCTTTATTCTTTATTCTTTATTCTTTATTCTTTATTCTTTATTCTTTATTCTTTATTCTTTATTCTTTATTCTTTATTCTTTATTCTTTATTCTTTATTCTTTATTCTTTATTCTTTATTCTTTATTCTTTATTCTTTATTCTTTATTCTTTATTCTTTATTCTTTATTCTTTATTCTTTATTCTTTATTCTTTATTCTTTATTCTTTATTCTTTATTCTTTATTCTTTATTCTTTATTCTTTATTCTTTATTCTTTATTCTTTATTCTTTATTCTTTATTCTTTATTCTTTATTCTTTATTCTTTATTCTTTATTCTTTATTCTTTATTCTTTATTCTTTATTCTTTATTCTTTATTCTTTATTCTTTATTCTTTATTCTTTATTCTTTATTCTTTATTCTTTATTCTTTATTCTTTATTCTTTATTCTTTATTCTTTATTCTTTATTCTTTATTCTTTATTCTTTATTCTTTATTCTTTATTCTCTATTCTTTATTCTCTATTCTTTATTCTTTATTCTTTATTCTCTATTCTTTATTCTCTATTCTTTATTCTTTATTCTTTATTCTCTATTCTTTATTCTCTATTCTCTATTCTGTATTCTTTATTCTCCATTCTTTATTCTCTATTCTTTATTCTCTATTCTTTATTCTCTATTCTTTATTCTTTATTCTCTATTCTTTATTCTTTATTCTTTATTCTCTATTCTTTATTCTCTATTCTTTATTCTTTATTCTCTATTCTTTTTTCTCTATTCTTTATTCTTTATTCTCTATTCTTTATTCTCTATTCTTTATTCTTTATTCTTTATTCTCTATTCTTTATTCTCTATTCTCTATTCTTTATTCGTTATTCTCCATTCTTTATTCTCTATTCTTTATTCTCTATTCTTTATTCTCTATTCTTTATTCTCTATTCTTTATTCTTTATTCTTTATTCTTTATTCTTTATTCTTTATTCTTTATTCTTTATTCTTTATTCTTTATTCTTTATTCTTTATTCTTTATTCTTTATTCTTTATTCTTTATTCTTTATTCTTTATTCTTTATTCTCTATTCTTTATTCATTATTCTCTTTTCTTTATTCTTTATTCTCTATTCTCTATTCTTTATTTTCTATTCTTTATTCTCTATTCTTAATTCTCTATTCTTTATTCTCTATTCTTTATTCTCTATTCTTTATTCTTTATTCTTTATTCTCTATTCTTTATTCTCTATTCTTTATTCTTTATTCTCTATTCTTTATTCTTTATTCTTTATTCTTTATTCTTTATTCTCTATTTTTTATTCTCTATTCTCTATTCTTTATTCTTTATTCTCTATTCTTTATTCTATATTCTTTATTCTTTATTCTTTATTCTCTATTCTTTATTCTCTATTCTTTATTCTCTATTCTTTATTCTCTATTCTTTATTCTCTATTCTTTATTCTCTATTCTTTATTCTCTATTCTTTATTCTCTATTCTTTATTCTCTATTCTTTATTCTCTATTCTTTATTCTCTATTCTTTATTCTTTATTCTTTATTATCTATTCTTTATTCTCTATTCTTTATTCTCTATTCTTTATTCTCTATTCTTTATTCTCTATTCTTTATTCTTTATTCTTTATTCTCTATTCTTTATTCTCTATTCTTTATTCTCTATTCTTTATTCTCTATTCTTTATTCTCTATTCTTTATTCTCTATTCTTTATTCTCTATTCTTTATTCTCTATTCTTTATTCTCTATTCTTTATTCTCTATTCTTTATTCTCTATTCTTTATTCTCTATTCTTTATTCTCTATTCTTTATTCTCTATTATTTATTCTCTATTCTTTATTCTCTATTCTTTATTCTCTATTCTTTATTCTCTATTCTTTATTCTCTATTCTTTATTCTCTATTCTTTATTCTCTATTCTTTATTCTCTATTCTTTATTCTCTATTCTTTATTCTCTATTCTTTATTCTCTATTCTTTATTCTCTATTCTTTATTCTCTATTCTTTATTCTTTATTCTCTATTCTTTATTCTCTATTCTTTTATTCTCTATTCTTTATTCTCTATTCTTTATTCTCTATTCTTTATTCTTTCGGCACTTTATTCTGACTTTTTTTTCTATATGTTGCAGATGTACTGGTGAGAGCAATTGAATTTTCTTGCGGCATCCCGTTGGCTCAGTGAATCCTTGTTGAAGGCACGAGAAAGAAAACGAAGAACTTTTGCGTCCATAATTTTAGCTGGTCTTCAACTATCTTGCTTAAGATAGTTGTTGGTGATCTTAAGATATGGTAGCTATAGTACAGTCGAAGCCGCAACATTTTCGCTTTTAAATCGTATAGTATACATCAAAAACATCGCTTCAGTGTGAGGAATCAAGAACAAAATTTTCCTTATCCTTCGTGCACACTCCGTTCGCTTCACGTTCACTAACGAAAAAAGCCTACACGAAGAAGAAATATTTTCTTTATTGTAAAGAGCAGCGGAGTAATTGAGCAACGATTCGCCAATGACAGTGACTTCGTAAGCTCTTGATCCAGAGTCCAAATTTAGGTCGAAAACTGAGATGCCAATTTCCGAATTCAATGTTTCAGAGTCTAGATTTTGGATATGAATTTCAGACATCGAATTGACGGTCTTATTATATTAACTCTTTGCGGTCGTATGGCTTCTCTCAATCACCACAGTAAGGAACCATACTTATCTTTTATTTTAACCCCTTCGCGTACAACATCGAGTCTCACTCGTGGTGTACTTGCAATTTCTTGCCATATTTTAACTAAATCAGATCAGAAAGTAGAAGCCAGTAGAAGCTAAATGATTTTGTCATGTGAAAAAAATAAACTCCTCAGGGTCCAGTATTGTTTTCAATTTGTTGGTATTTGCATACAAAGCATTCTAAGCGAAACAAAATCTATCGATGTTAGGAGATTGCTAATTATTTAATAAATAAATTGAAAAATGACCGTGTTCACTACGCTATTATGCATAATTTTGTCGTCAGAACCTCGAAACGATACAGCTGGGAACTGTTCCTGCGCAGATCCGATCCGCGCGTCTCAGCATCCATCATCACTTTGGTGTCAAAGCCAAATTAGGAAATCTTTTTCGCGGAATATATCAACCAAACAACCTTCTCAGCGTTCGAATGAGCCGCCGGTTTAAATTATTCATTATTTTGAACTTGACTTTTGGAACGGACCGGATCTCTTGAACCATCTGTGTGTATTATGTTTCAATATTGATGGTGGATTGAATTGGAGGAAAACAAACATGCCAGTTTTCTTGGGAACTTTCGATCGTCTGAAAACGTGTTCCGCGACAGATTTAAGGTGTATTTTGAATCACAAAAGCCAACGGCAGTTATTGGCCATTGTTTTCGGATGGCTCGGGGGTGTGCTAAAAGAATCAAACACACCCTGAATACTCTGGTATTTCAAGTTCAATGTTTTATGTGGCTCTTTACGATGCTGTTATGGTTGTATTGCGGGGGTGAAACAAATGGTCATAAAGTCAACTGTGCCATGGACCCGATGATGCGCACAATGTGTGCTGTTTATCAAACTTTGAAAAATGATAAAGCCGGATCAACACAATGGAACTTTTGTCATTGGGCGGCATTTGGCGGCAAGTGGCACAATAATCAATCCGAAAATGTTCTTCATTTTTTGGGAATTACGTCGCAGAAAATCCAATCATGAACAACAATAAAGTGGCGCCTAAATTCAGTGACACCTGGAGACCGCGTGATACATTCTTCCATTCGATTCATATCTAGTCTATATTTAGCTTTGATACATTGTTCACAAACCCCATTCGGAGGAATGAAACTCGCTGTTAACCGAATCGGAAGATGAACAATATGAGTTTGTGTGTAAAATGAGTTTGCTTAGGTTACATTTTGAAAGTAATGATAGTAAATGAGATTCCATTCGGGGAAAAAAAATAACAAACGAAATCGATGATTTGTTGTACGACCTAATGAGCTCGATGATCTACAATAACAACAACGAATAATTTGGGGCTTCTCAGCAATTCACTACCTCGACCCGAAATCGAACGTGACAATGGAGCGTCAATCACAGATCGTGTCAGGTAAGCGGAAACAATCATTGACGTAACATCATATGCGAATGTGTAATATACAGATGAAGATGTGATTATTTCCCACAGTACCATCAGCACATAAACAAAATTCCGAACGTTTGCCACTTTCTGATGACGAGGGAGAACGTCTCCGTATCGTATAATGCAATGATTGTTTTGGAAATAATGTATATTTTGGATTTAAATGAAATAAGTCAACTGTATTCTGCAGAGAACCACCCACTCTTCCCTAATGTAGAGCACAGAATGGAAACGGAATCCATCATCGGAGCAAGTTCACATTACAAGACTCTCTGAGGGCTGCCTTAGACACTAAGATGAATCTATTACATAGATCACCACCCACGTCCCTCGAGCTGCTAGCTAACGAAAGCGTTCGTTGTCGGTCATGATGTGCACGTGTTATTTTTTGTCGATTAAGAGCTCTTTATCACCGTATGCGCTTCAACCACATCGAGAGCTAAAGATGATATTCACATGGAACACTGTACGGCAGTCTTCTGTGTTTCACGTAAAACACGGCGTACGAGATGAACAATGTTCACGCTGCTCTCGCAGTTTTGTGTTTGTAGCCAAACATGATTTTTTCGTATCTTATGTTTGAAAATGTGACATGTTTGTTTCACATGTTCAAACATCATGTACAGTTTCTCTTGTATTTCCACCCAAGCAACGGAAATGTGCAGAGTAAAAGATGCAAATTAGACACCACACCACCACCACTCAACACACTGTGTGTTGGTATGTTGACATGGAAAAGGGAAGGGAAGAATCTATTATGACAAAGGGTGCTTCGTCTAAAATTTTGGGCAAATAAAATATACCTATTTATCTGTTCTGAACAAAGTAAGCGTCAATTGATACCAGAGTTCTTCGCAATTGATCATTGCTTAGTCCACGCACCAATTTATAAATTGAATTTAAGTAACATCCGCCATTATCAACTATTTGAACGAGTACTAAAATTTATTAGAACATGGCACAGATGTTTAGTTTCCAACATCAAAATACCAAAAATAGGTGTGAACTTTCCTGAAAACATCTATCTAAAACTAATTATTGGGTATTCATTTATTTATTTGACCAGCATTTGTATGACGTCGCCACGTTTTCTACTGGGTTCCCCAGGCTTCAATTGGCAATGCACGGAGAAAAAAAAATCTCATAGATTGCTTCTTTCTATTCAGAGAATGTTTACTTTTCACGGGAAATAGCTATGGATAAATTAATCAGATTTGCAAAATGTGCATGAATTCAAAGCCTATGAGAATTTTTGCAATACGAACAAAATTTCTTGTTAGCTTCTGTGGAAAAGTGCTCTACAAAAAAATGTTTTAGGAGAAATGATTTTTTTCCGTGCATGAAAAGGAACGAAACGAAAGCAATGAATACTGTGACAACGTATGGTATGTTTTGACATGATGTGCTAAACATCTTATTTGTTTATGATGTGAGAAACGCATGTTTATGTTTGAGTATCATTGTTCGTGTTTGGGGTAAACATCGAACACTAGCGAAAAGCATGTCCGTGTTCAAACAAAAACATAGAAACTTCACATCGCCTGGACATGTGTAAGTGTTTTTCGGAAGACTGATTTACGGAGTATAATAATTGCTGTGTTGTTGGATTCATCTTGTCACGACGCTTCAAATTTAAATTAGATGCGCGAAAATCAACTGAAAACTTAAATTAATTAAAGACTGTTATCGGAACAAATGAACATATGAACATTTCAACGCCCTTCCTCCACTTACTTCAAGTTCATTTTCAATCACTTTTGAGGTCTGAAACTTCGTTGTATTCACTAGTTCGCTATCTTGACTTTAAACAAAATTAGAATTAAATAGTAGTAATTAGTAGTTCAAAGGAAACATGAAAAAGTTGTTGTTTTTTTTTAATTAATTCTTTTATTTTTACAGGCTCAGTTACTTAAGTTTAAAGGAGCCGAATTCATAAAAAAAAGTTGTTGTTAGAAAAACTTTTTCCCTGAAACCTGTAATCTTTCGATGTATGGATGACTTGTTGGAAATTGTTTTTGGGATAAATTAATTCAATTTTTTTAATATTATTTTTTTTCAGTGAATCTTAAAAAAGGTATTTTTTTTAAAAAGTGAGTAATGTTTCATTCTATGACCAAAATTTTGCAGCTATTATAGTTTTTGAGTTATAAATTTTTGTAACAAACTAACAAAAAATTGAAAAAGTAGTCTAATTTTTTTTTTTAATATTTGAAGTATGCAAAGTTGCTCAAATGATCAATGACTTTACACCCACAACGTGGCACTGCTGCGAACTCCTAAGACGAGTTAGCATGAAATTCGTCATAAGAAGGGTTGTGTGAAAGACCCAACCGCATTGTTAACGTAGGACTGAAAAATTATAGTCGTCTAGAACAAAAATAGGAGTTTAAATTTGAACTCTTTAGAGCAACAAATTTTCATGATTCATTATTTCCCTCACGAGAATTATATGACGGAGACGAGAATAATGAGCAAGTATCATAATTGTTATTCTTCTTTTTGAAGTTATAGCTAAAACTTTCTCTTTTTGCAGTTAACTTACACAGGATTACATGCGAGTATATGTTTGTTCCGCAATTATTTCATATTTCTAATAAACAAAACATTGAAATAGTTCAATGGTAACCATTTCGATCTACATTTGGCAAATTATAAAAACCGACAACAATGTGTTCGTGTGATACAAAAATACACAAACGCTCTCTACCAGGCGACACGAAAACCGACGCTCTGTGCCACTTACGATTTCAAGTTGGTGAAGTTTGGTGTTGACTGCTCGCTGGCAGGAGCAAGACTATTAAGACAAGACTTCATTTGCCTCGAGCGTTGAAAAAGGCCAATCTGGAAAACTAAACCTAAACTCTCGGCCTTGTGAGGTGCCATTTGGAAGCCTCACTACCGCTGGCGACTTGTCGCTACCTAGATGATTTCTGAAACGTGTTTACGCCTACGCTCGGGTCATTTAACACGTTGAGTGACACGGTTCATTGCGATTCTATGGAAATTTTTAAACGTACTAGGGCCAAAGTTTCTTATCGTAGTGGAAGGTATTTTTGTTCCAAAGGGAATGCATAAGCTTATATGCTTATATTAGTTACCTTTATTATCATATGTTATAGTGTCAGTCACCGGTGACTGACGCATCCTGAGCGAAAACTCGGTGTCAGCACCGGTGACTGACGTGGCAGTCAACGTGTTAAAGGGGGTACCCGGTCTGAAATATCGAAAAAATCGATTTTTTTTGCATTTTTGGGAAGCTTGTGTCCTCTTGAATGGATTTATCGATATTTGATTTCGTTGGAAAGTTTCAGCCAAAAGTATGAGGTCACCTCACGGGATATAGTATTGCTGTGCGAATTTTCAAACGTGTTTTTCTCGAAATCATTTTTTTTTTCAACTGGTATCGTGGTATCGATATCTCAGGATATACTCGACGGCACGGCTGAAATTTTTTATCAGCACGTAAAAATGAATTATCTAAAGCGTTACATAACCATTTTTCGATATCTGATTTTTTATTTTTTTTTATGATCTTCGATACCACCAGTAAGGTACCGACTTTGAGACAGCATCTACGCATCCAGCTGTCAACAGCGTAATAATCATTATTCGTGCACTTAAAAATGGAAAATACATCTTCAAATATACCTTAAACAATAACCAAAATACCCGAACACTTTACTTTATTCAAAAAAATCACGAATATTCATTATTTGTCGAACTTCCAGACAAGGGTCCCCCATAAATAAGTTGCATCGAGCGGGGTTACGCGTTCGCTTACTAAGCGATCGATCGTGAGTTCAAACTCAGGGCCCTCAATTGACCATCTTTGTGTTGTTAAAGAATAATTACGTCCACGCAACAATCATCAGCGATAGAAAAAGATCGATTCATCCATAAAACTGCTCTGCTCTGCAAGAAACATCGGGCTGCTGTTCTATAAATAACCTAACAATGATCAATATCAACTGTCTCCGCTGTCCGGTCTGCTGAACAATGGAATGACAGATAGAAACCCCTTACGCCTAAATGTTACACTGTAGTAGCGTAATTTACCATAATGTAATGGAACAGGAAAACCTAACGCCTAAATGGCTACTACTACTACTGTGTAACTTACAATTTATAGAAACATAAACATATGTACATGTACACGATAGAACCCGGCTCTGTTACAGATAAAATGCTAATGAGCCTAATAAATAAATGAATGGGATAAAAAAAACAAGTGTATGAAATAAATGGGAATGTTTCCAATTTTCATCGATCGATTTGAAGATGGTGAAATTTGGTGTTGACTGCTCGCTTGCAGGCGCAAGACTGTGTAATAGAAAGCGAATGAGTGAGTGTTGTATTATAGAAACTTTAAACTTTTTCAGTTTATTCGCCTCTAGCCTCAAAAAAGGCTAATTTGAAAAAAAAATTAACCTGAACTCTCGGCCTCGAGAAAGGTTATTTGGAAACCTCGCTACCGTTGTCGACTGGTCGCCAGCTAGATGAATCGTGTATGTAACAGAAATGGGAAATGCTTTGTTTTACGCTTTGGCCGTTTCAATGAATTGACATCGAGCGTGGCTCAAATCGTAATATTTCAGTGTTTGTTCACATGTTGCAGTATTTGTTCTGCAACTGATTTGCAGTGGTATATAAAAATAGTCCCTCACCGATGCATAAGTTGCTTGTTACTGACGGTACGGGTAGGTAAGCACACAAATGTATAGAACCAATATATGGAAAACGGGAATGTTTCCAACTATATTCATTTGAAAACTTAGAGAATTTCCGATTCGATTGATATGCAATTTATCACAATCTGTTCGCAGCAAAAATAGCAACCAACCTTAACATTATTCCATAAAAACATGACCTGTTTATAAAATAAATACGTAGTCCTACGTCAAAAATCCAGTTTCATGTGCATGCACATATGCATGAAATATGCATATTGTAGAATGCTGACAGGAAAGAAACATTGTAATGATTTGTGACTAAATGTGGGGCTGTATTATGTTACATGATCATGAAAAACTTTGAATGAAAAACGATTGAATATATTTCTACAAATCTAGCACAATGAGAATTATAATTTTGTTGAAACAAACTATTGAAAAATTATGATTATAGTCATCAACAAACTTTTGGAAAATGTTAAGCATTATAAATGGAAATCTCACTTCTTATAGGACCAATCTGTGCTCCTTAAACTACGCAACTAACGTTACTGCGGAGTACAATCTGAATATTGTGAAAACAATCGTAGCCATCCATCTTGAATCGTTCTATCTATGGAGAAAGATGAAGCAGCACAATAAACACTGCCTTTGGTGCTGCAAATCGTTAGTTTATATTCTACTACCGCGTTGAACTGACGTGCAAAGTTATTTGCTTCAAATTCCATTCACAGGATATGCATAAAACGAGTTGAGTGCAGAGCTTGCACTGACGCACAGGACAAAAGCAGCAATAATAACTAGGCTCTGCGAGTATAAAGGGAATATCATTCGCAATTTTAATTGTTCTACGCAAAATCTGATAGCGAAATTGCTCCGGAGAGTCGATAGTGGGTTATGAATGAAAGATGTCACACAGCAGTGCAATTTTAATCTATTTAAAAATAAATCAAATCTGAGATGGAAGGACGATGAAACGATGCACCGCATCAGTTTTCATACCTTCAGATGGAGTGGTTGTTTGTGTAGGATTGAATCACACTTATGCATAGTTGTTTTTAACATAGATTGGATTTTTTCTTTCTTTCTCATTCGAGTGAATATTCAATCTGAGTTTAAGTGACATTCTGGTAAATTTTCTATTCGGATAAATTACATTCGGATAAATATGTATTTTTACAAGCTCTAGAATCTCGTTATGTTATACTGTTCCTTTATCTTACTTTTACATTATCCACTTGAACTTATTTTTGAGTAAAAATCTGATATTCAGGAAATAAATGTATCTGGAAGATCTGCATATTTTTACTCCCACAAATCTCACTAAAGTATTGCAATTTTGAATAGGCACTAGAATACCGCCCGCGGATGCAAATATTGCAGCGCAGTTATTTGCGGATTAAATCATGACGGCGAACGAGTGCCACCAATTCCTTATTAAAATATAATGCTTCCGACTAAACTGAACAGTCGTCGCGCCAACTGATTACTAATGTGCGCCTCGAACGCGACTGTGTTTTCTTCGAGTTGAGCCCTGCGACAAACAACAGCATTCCAACGTGGGGCGTAATGTCATATCATTAGAAATGACGTACTCCCGCGCATCGGTGATCGATTGGGCCGCCGAGCGTTACATCAGTATTATCAATTCTCAGCACACTTGTCGACTGCCGATTAAAATTGATGGCACGTTTTGGCTGGGCGACGACGAATGGGTGTGGTGGTACATGGATTTCCTCGGATAAATCCGTGCGTTAAGGGAGCCGTTCATAATCACAACTCAAAACTTCGACAGGGAATGGCAAGTAACCATATTTTGTAATACCGCTAAGAAGGGGACACACGATAAAAATACATATGAACCTAATTGCCCAGGTGGCACCGAGATTTATTGTCAAGAGGCTAATTGCGCGGTGTAAGGTTTTAATTAATCTCCTCACTGCGGGAAGTCGCTGCGGCGTGGTGCGACTCGTTCGTTTCTCATTTCTCGGCTGTTTTTTAAGCATGCAAACTGTGGGGTCTACAATTAACTGGTTCCAGGTTCATAATGAAGAAAGAAATTATATCATCTTGTTGGACCGAATCATAACCTCGCGGGAGTTGCAACAGTTATGTCAATCACAGACTTTGCATGCCCTGAGATTGTGCTTGTACATTGTCAGTTCATAACGAGGTTTATAATGGGGAATTAAACCAATCAAACTAGTCAACCAGATATATATCAAGACTGCCTGATACCACAACTTTCGCCCATCAGGTAGTTCTTGATAGATCCATGAGCATATGGTCTGGCGTCGCAATGCTGTAAAATTGTCTTGTTTTGTTTATTTTTCAATTTCGATCGTTTTTCTGCAGATCAAACGTATTAATTGAAGTCGGTACCGTTCACCAGCAATCGTTTGAGACAGCAGGTACTTTCAATTGTGTGCCTTGATTTTTTTCCTGGTGTTCCTGTTGATTGCTTTTCCGCTTATCACACATGCTTACCGATGGAGCATATTCTTTGTAGGCCTCGACAAACTGACGATAACTATGGAAAATTGCACTTTTCTATGCAAGAAAATTTCCCGCAAATGACATTTTTCCAATATGAAATTCAAAATTTTCAATGCGATAAAAACCCTGATGTTTACACTTCTATCAAATGAACAATACTACGTTCTGGAGCTTAAGTACACGCCTTTCAAATACATTTGTTGATAAATTCTACATTTTTCCAACAGTACGACATTCGACACATATCGTAAAGCCATGAAGTAATTACTGTGTTCGTCAGGATTACCCTAATACCACTCCTCGATGTCTCTGCGTTTAATAAAAGAGGCAGCTATTTCCAATCCAATTCAGGCAGCTATTTCGTTCTGCTGTCGTTTCCTTTGAATTTGAAAGCAGACGCTTTCACTTGACGATTGAAAGTGCCCTTTTCATTATCAATTGATTGGGCTTCATATCGCTTTCAGTTTCACATATGAAAGGACGATGACTGGTTTCAATTGAAAGTTTCATTCGATTTCATTTCTCCAAATTGGATTTTCCCAGACCGTTTTTCAAAAAAGTGGAATTAGAAGATGCATATGAGGGCATATCAGTCTTACAACCAGTGCCGACAATTGATTACGCCTGCTAATATACTGCACATTCTTTCACATCGTCATTTTCATTAGTTTCAGTGAATACAGTTCGGGCTCCAACGAAATTTTCATTCGAAATAAGACACTTTCATTCGACAGAAAAACCTTTCTTTTTCATTTGACGATTTGATAGTTTTGCTTCGGTGTGATGAACGAAAGTAATGGACGTGAAGCGAAACGAGATTGTAGCTGAAACTGAAGTAGCTGAAGTGATACTCTCTTTATTGAGCGTAGAGCGTAGCACTATTTTTAGTCTGCACGAGTTTACAGCATATTGAAAGGCGATAGGCTCATTATTGAGTGACGATGTGTAAATTGAAGTGAAATTGTATGGCCCTGGTTCCAAGTATGTTTTCTCATGCGAAATGAGGCATTTTGACAATGATAAAAAATAGAGCACATTCGAGCAGCTTCAATCATCAGCGAAAGCTTCTGGTTTCACAATCGAAATGAAACAACAGCAGGAACTGGAACGAAAACAGACGAAACGATGTTTCAGACGGCGTAGAGAATATACCGATTTCATTTTAACAGGATAAACTTTTTTTTTCATTCCATGTCTGTTTAAGTTTAGCACTTCAGCTATAACAGAACCGGATTTAATCGTGTCCACAAAAAACTAAACGATTTTTCGATGTAAGAGTAATCCTTTTGTTCCACTGTTCAGTTGGACCGGACAGCAGATAGTCGATATGAGATTTCCGAATGTTGTGTTCTTAATAGCACAAATAGTCCGATGTTTCTTGTTGCAGGTAACAGATTGTATGTTAACGAAAAGAGGATCGCCATCACTTGATGAATGTTACTTGGACGTTGCTATATTAACATCCAAAGACAGCAAATTGAGGGCAACTGAGTTTCCAATTCGGGTCCGCTTAAAAAGCGGACGCGAAACCAATGTGGCTACGAAGCCCCGAAGATAAACTAAAATGAATCAATAGAAAATGACTTTGAGGGAAATGAAACGAACAAGTAAAAAAATGCACATTCAATTCTCGTTCAATGCACGTCTCTTCGTCCATTACGATCCATTTCGGTTGCACCAATCATTCGCAGTACAGTCTTCCTCACCTTGAAGACATTAAGTCCTGCCCGCTTCATTGTTTGATGGACGAACCAGACGGAAGATTTGACCTTCTTGGTCACTTCCTGAATCGAAAGTTTCGGATTGCGCTTGAAGTAATCTCTCACCTTTCTTGCCCTCACGGGGTCGATCGTTTTCGCTTTTCTTCTGTTGCCAGTTCGCGGTTCGGTTTTACTACACATGACACCGTCGAAGGGTCAATTCCTAACTGTTACGCGATCCCCCTGTGGGACTGGCCTGAATTTTCCACGACCATGCCCATATTTTTTTTCGAAGCACTTCATGCTTGGAAGCCATCTCGATAACCACTTGACATATTGTAACGAAATTTTGCACATGTAAACATTAATCTAAACTAGATTTACCCAAAATTACATCAATTTTTACCCACGCAATAAAAAGTTATACACAAAAGAAAGTGTTGCATTTTTTTCGAGTACAATCTTTAGTTGAGGTTTTCTATGCCAAATAAGACGTATTGATTATGTTCTGAGGGACAAGTTCGTGAATACGCCTTTATCGCGTGGAGGGGATCTGGCGTAGTGGTAACATCCATGCCTCTCACGCTAAAGGTCACGAGTTCAATTCTTACTCCCGACATTCTTCCAAAAATGGAAGTAAAAGTGACGAACCAGCCAAATGAGTTGAAAGTCAAAGTTTATGACAGTTTATAAGGTCGCAAAACTGCAAAGTCCATTAGGTTGTTCAATAAAATCCCAATAGTAGGAATATGGATTGCTGAATTTAAACGTCCAAAAAAGTAATCAACACAAGAAATTGTAGCATAATAAAGAATATGCTTATTGAAGAACGCTCGTTATTCGATATACATTTAATGCAATCACTTCTCCGGGTTCTCATAAGATAGTGTATGTATCATTTTGGCCGACATTTTTGGGTTTCATAAGGCTGTGTGACTAATTGATTCCACATTCACTAACAATGCAATCAGAACATGTTCAAAATCAACTTTCTCAGCAACATTTTGAACGTTCTAGAAAAAACAAAGAGACTTTGTGCATTGTGGGGGCCTCTACAATAGATTCAATCATGAGGCTAAGAAGTGGTAAATGCCCGACACTTCAGCTCCAAAGCTAGTCAACAACCAAACAAAATTTAGAAAAAAAGAAATTTCGCTCGTGAATTCGTTCGAAATTCATCAAAAATGCCTGCTTCTTAAAACAAATTTTCGGTGCATGACATTTTTGAGAGTGTTTTATTATCTTATTAAACAGCTTAAAAAAAGTTTATGTTTAAGTTAGTTTAAGAGTACTTAACTTATTAAGGACCGCACTATTTGGGGCAAACTTGAACACTTCATTCGTTCGGATTCAACGAATGAGATCGTTTCCTTTGATGTGGATGAGACGAAGGCGAGCCATCGGTAGGCCTTGTTAGATTCTTGGCAAACCAAGGATTTAACCTTCAAGTGTAGAAAACACGTGTTATTTCATTATCCATCCGTAACAGACGGAACGCGAAACGTGAGAAATCTGTGTTAAGGCTCAAGCAACAGGCCATATTTGGCTCACTTTGATCTTTTATTCCTATTCCCACCCCTCACGTCATGTTGTTTTCATCAAACGACAAAACCTATTGAACAACCTGGTATGCTATGAAATGATCTTCTGAACTTCTGAACTGGTTTATCCCTAACAATTCGATCGTTCGGCATCGGCATCGTTCCTTTCACGAAGAATTCAATTTCAAATCTACAGTGTATTATCCTTTCCACCAAGTTTTGCTGCATCTAAAACTATACAACAGGTTACCTTTTCTGCTTGTCGAATTTTGTGATGGACGTAAAATGAAATATAAAAACCATAAGGGCCTAACAATGTAATATAAATGACTCCATATTTTTCTCCGGAGATGACATATCTTGTGTTAAACAAAGAGTCAGACAGAAGTGATGATAAAAGCTGATGCTGAAAAAATTGGATATGGTTAAACCGACCAGACGACAGTCCCGCATTTCAACAAAATGCCCCGCGTAATATGCCGTCCCGCGAAACGCCCCGCATTTGGTAAAAGAAACGAAAATGTCCCGCGATATCAATATATTTCAATATCACAATTTGATCATGTTGATTTTGTTAAATGGATGAACCTCAAAAAAAAACTTATTTGGCAGACTGTACAAGAGCGCTTCTAATGCATCCAAAGATTAATACGTTGAGCTAGTTTCATCGCACCGACATTGGGCTTTTTGTTTAGAGAGTGTCAACTGGAAGCGACAGCAACAAAATTGAAAAATTATTTTTATAAGTCCCCTATTGATCCGCAGGGACCAACACGAGTCAGACGAAAAATTCATCTTTGGTCCCTCGATCTGCTCGATCAGGGCTTAACGTTTTAAATAAGCCAGAAAAACTAGTGTATACTCGACAGGAAGAGGCAGAGTTGTTTGATGAAGTATCGTAAATGAAGCGCTGGGCGGTCCTACGGAAGTTGGCCGGAACCTTAACCATGGCCGATGAAAAGATGTATATCGGCGTGTTATTTTACCTTTTCGTGGCTTTGGTGGTCGTCTGTCTCTCTATTTTTTTCATTCGCTGAATAGTTTTCTATCGGTCGCAGCTGGGGAATGTTGGGAAGGTTGGTAGTCTTCGCGACAATGTTTATCTCCAGCCGATCCATCCTCCAGTGATCTTTTGGCATAATGAGCTGATCCCAGGTTCGGCATAAAGACCACATCATCTTCCCAACTCCGGCAAGCACTTCGTACTATATATCTCCCCGTTCACCATATAACTCGAAAGAAGAGCGGCTTGGACATTCCCTTCACGTCTGTCAGAGAAGGACCTTCTCCGATAACTTGATGTGAATGATATATTCGACATCATCGCTTACCTGGGGAACGTAAAGTACCCGGTCCCCTGCCATTCGTTGAATTCTAGCATCAAGTACGTCTCGTCTTTCATTATGAATACGAAAAGAAGTTTTTCACTTCTTTCGTCAGAATCATTTTTATTGTAGACTTAATAAACGTAAGATTTAAAGAAAATTTGTTCCTATAAATTATCTTTCATCGCCATCCGAAATTAGTCCATTTTTTATGAATTCATACGTTTACACTAAAATCGATGGAAAATGAATTGGAATCTTCGAGCATTCCATTCGGTAATTTGAAGAAAATTGTAGAATTTGAATCGTGCTTGCCAGGCGTAAATTCTCTGATTGAGCGAGAGATTTTCGGGCGTAAACAAAATCTAAACCACCGAAAAATCACAACTGAATGCCGATACTCAGAAAGAAATAATACTGATCAATTTAGACTCGCTAAACTATGGTTTATGTCCACATAACGTATATACATTACGTTTTAATTTTTTGTGTCCCGCGTTAGACCTCTGACCATCTGGTCACTTTAGATATGGTAAATATACATTTGTAGATATTAGCCATATACAAGGTGTTTTTTAAGTTATAGAAATTGAAAAAAAAAAATTGTGTACATTGGCATGAATTTGGCTTCTCCGAAATATTACCCTGTCATTTGTTTTATTTGAGTGTGAATTCCGACATATCGCTATTTCTGTATGGAGGAAGTTCAAGTGACCCATGGGTGTAGACCTAAGACTTCTCATAACCCCACAGAAAATTGTTCAACGGTGTTAAATCGCACGATCTTGGCAGCTAATACACTAAAGGTTCGGCTGAAAAGTTTATAAAATAACACAGCAAAACTATTTGTTTTGTAAAATTCAATTTTATTATTCATTCAATCGACTTCGAGGACGATACAAAAATTCTTCCAAAATATGCCTCAGTTTCGGTAATCACTTCATCATCGGTCTTATATTTCTTGCTAGCGAGCATTCTCTTCAGGTCTGCGAACAGAAAATAGTCGCTGGAGGCCAGATCTGGAGAATACGGTGGATGCGGAAGCGATTCGAAGCCCAATTAATGTAATTTTGCCATCGTTGATTTGATTGATTTGTGAATTTTCCATTTTTTTTCACAATAACAAAAATTGCTTCACTTGTCAAAAGTCCAAACGATGCCAAGCAAAGGATCGAACCAAGGCCGGCTGAAATGCAAGGCTATTTTCCACGACTACGCTATCCTCATAGCTACTGGTGCTGTTGCACAGATACGTGAGAATATTGCACCATACTATAAAACGAAGTTGAATCTTAAAAGTATGCATGGAAAGTGTTTTCTATGAGTAAAAAGGAAAGCATAAACGTGAATCTGTATTTCTTTCGGTTGGGGGCCGTATATGTGGCAAAGTATGCGGAATAAGTTAATTCGTGCTTATTTGCAATGTGTCTCTTGTTTCGCTCTCTCATATTGCTTTTATATTGCTATGGCATATATATTACACAAATGATGTACTAGGATGGGAGGGTCGCATATTTTTTGTTATTTTTAAGCTCATTTAATGTTAAAGAAGGTTATATTCATTTACAAAAAGTATTTTTGTACAATATGTGAACTATGAACCAATACAATCTAGAAACAATCGGAGAAAGAAATGTTACATATAAGCTCAGTAAAAGTAAATTCATGCTTTGCTCTTGCAAGTTGTTTGCATCGTCCTACTTCTTCTTAGTGCTTTGAGCCGACATAAGTAAGCACTGCTAAATGTAGCAGCAGCCGCACACACGAGTCCGCGGCTTACAACAATACAACCCGATTTCGAATCAAAGTGCGCTTTCCCATCAATTACCAAACCTTGAAATCCAGCCGCAACAATGTAAGCTCTTTACCGTTTATTGGGTTATGTAGTTTTTCACGATGGGATCCACCAACATGAATTATTTTTACTTTCAATGGTTAGTCCGTTTGTGGGCTAATCGATCTCACTCGACTCTCTTAATCGATAATAATTAACGTATACGCGCGTTCACGTGAGAGTTTTTGGCTTACCTTGTTTTTGCACAAGCGACAATGTTGATGGACATTCGAAACACGCCAAACATCATCGGTTGCATGCGCGGGGTTCGACGATTGGCGACGATGTTTTTCTGTCACTCGCTGAATTTTAATTAGACCGGCGCGTGACAGGTTGACCAAATAGGTAAATTTTCAGAAGAGAGGCTTTGGATTTATTCGCGCCTGCCTTTCCAGGTTCTCCACCAGCCCTGATTTGCGTTCGTGAGATTGATATTACCGAAAGTGAAGAGTATAACTGATTATGGCAAGGTGGGATTCACTTAATCGCTCACGAGTAGAATCAGCAAACAATCTCGATATGAACTTATTATGCTGTCACCATAAAACTAGTGTTGCGTGACGGTTTGCGACACAGTGCAGGGGCGATAGCTAGCGAAAAACCGTTAGAGCATCCAAACCGCGAAACAGAGAACAAATATTTGAATATTTCTCGGGCAAACCAAAGGCCGCAATTTCGTGTCCGGCGATTGTTTGGTGTGAGAGCATAGTCCAATGTGTTCAATGATGGTTTGTGGGAAGAAAACAATTAGTATGAGAGAACATTCTTAGTCGTTTCTGCTCTGCCTTTTCCACCCATCTTGCAACATCACATCGTTTCATCGAGATTGTGAGAGCCCTCAATCTCCCGGGCACAAGAAGAGCTACAAGTGCTCGTTATTGCAGCCAGCCCGCAGTACTCGATGCAAATTTTTACTGTTGCTTTAATTGCAATCCGCTTGCCGTTTTGTGATCTGGCGTATCTTCATTAACCTCATCTCGTCGTCCGTACTCCATCCGACGGAAGAAACAGGACAGAAAAACTTTAAATAGCAGCTATTCGCGCAATTTCAGCAGTAGCAAACAATAGCGCAGCAAATCCTCCCATCCCAACAACCAAACGGAGGCAACGGCGAGGTTCATTCCGTGGCGTGGAATCTTGTTATCTACTACCGTCCGGAAAAAAGGAGGGAAGAATGGGATGGCACAATGCAGATGCGATAATTGCTTGGTATAAATGTATGTAGACTCTCGCGCTTGCTAGAGCTAGTCGTAGATGGTGAATACCCTTCGCTCAGGGACTAAATACAACCTCGGATCAGAATAAACTGTTCGACTAAACACTGTGATTGTACCACGACAATAATACTTTGTAATAAGTGCGTTAAACTGTTGGAAATAGACTCATTTTCAGCGTTTCATAACAAACTTTCGTGAAAATGGCATCTATCCTTTGCGGAATCATTGTTTGAAGTAGCTTATAGCATTTTATAGCAGCGCCCCTAGCGGTCGGTTCTGTAATTAACAAAATTACATCTCCAACGTTCCTGAGAACACAATTTCTCAAAGAAATAATCCACAAATTATACTATACAGCACCTTTAGTAGAAGGGAAACAGAAAATCCTAACCTAATATGTTGTGTGCTGGCGGTGGCGGCCGCGAGAACAACCGCTGCAGATCAAATTATCACCTTTAGTTTTCCACAGGAGAACACAACTCTTACCGCATGAAAAAGACTTTTCACATCCGGCCTGAAATGCGCTAGCCACAGACGCCATATTTAACCCAGAAACAATGCTCGAATTCACGATGATTAAACGATCGATCGCAAAAAGTCCCCAAAAGGTCCGAACACATTCCTTAATTCACAAGCATTTTCCCGAGGTTTTTTTTATAAAAACCAATTCATTTTTTAGCATTAGTTTAGAACGCATCTAAATACTTGAAATAACTCTTTACTAGAAAAACAACATAAAAACAATAAAAATGTGTGCGTGTGATGCAAAAAATATAGAAGAACCCTCCACCATACCGCAAGAAAATCGACGCGGTGCTTCCACCGAACAAAATTACAGCGCTGTTAGCGATATATTCCATGCTCCTTTTTGTATCGAACAAAACCTCTGTGTGAAATCAGCAATGGGAAATAATGCTATATGCTCGGTAGCTGGATTGAAGTTGTGATTTCAAATCGCTCTATAATACACAATAAGTGGAAAATGGACGGAGCCGATTTTTTTTTTATCCCATTCGTTTATTTTTTTTTATTTAGCATCATTAGCATTTAAACTGTAACAGTGCCGGATTTAAACGTGTATTAGTTACATGTTACGATATATATGGTCAATTACACAATCGCCATTTCGACGAAAGAGTATTCGGAGACAGTAGATATGATCACTGTTGTATTAATAATATCACAACAGCTCGCCGATCCGATTCGTCGTCTATCGCCAATAGTAAACAGATTTGTGGAAAATCATCAGGCCGGTTTTATGCCCGGTTGCTCGACGACGAACCAGATTTTTACACTACGACAAACCCTCCAAAAGTGCTGCGAGTATCAAATCCCTGCGCACCACATATTCATCGATTTCAAAGCAGTATATGATACCATTGGACGACGATAGCTAAGAAGACTGATGAACGGTTTGCGGTGCAGAATGTTGTTATCCTGATATGTTAGAATTGTTCGAGACTCACAGAAGACTTCGAGAAGGAGATGGACTCTCCTGCCTGCTCTTCAACGTTACGCTGGAAAATGTTATGCGGAGAGAGGGCTTCAACATGCGGGGCACAATTCTCAACAAGTCCAGTCAGTTTATCCGTTTCGCCGATAACGTGAACATAATCGGAAGAACACATGCGATGTTAGCGGACCTGTATACCAGAATGAAATACGAAGGGTTGATTGGACTTGGGATCAATGCTTCTAAAATTAAATACATGCTAGCCACAACAGTCGTGAAATTCGAAGACACATAGTCAACGGAAGTCGTACTTACTATGGGCTAAGATCTAACAAACTTTGATCTCGTACAATGTATACCATGTACAAATCCCTGATTCGAATGGTAGTCCTCTTCGGGCACGAATCATGGACGGCGCACGAAGAGGACTAGCAAGCACTTGATGTTTTCGAACGCCGGGTGCTCAGAACAATATGGCGGTGTACAGGGAAACGGAGTATTGATAACGAGGATGAATTACAAACTGGCACAACTCTCTGATGAACCCAGTATCTAGAACGTCGCCAAGGCTGAACGAGTGCGATGAGCGGAAAATGTTGCAAGTTTGCCGGACGGTAGTCCCGCAAAGATAAGTACAGATAGTATAGATCAGTTTCCTCAGGTTTGTTCATTATTTGGATCTACGGAACATTGCTCGAAATGAGATGTAAATGTAATATAAAAATCACATGATGAGAGTCGTACCAGGGCTATCTGGACCACTGTTGATACAGATAAATGAGTTGAAAAAAGTCACATTTTTATCACCGTTCGGATACCATATATTAGAAATATGGACACACTTCAGCGGTATTTCGATTTCATCGAAAAAGACCTTAATCCACCCAATTGGTCCAATTTCACCCAATCGAGAAAAATTTAGTAATTGTCAAACGAAGTCTAAAAATTATGAGGGGCAATGACCCGGACACGACCGTATTGTTGACGTAGAGCTACAGAATTATTTTATGCACTTGTCACTTCGGAAAAACTTTGAAATGCATCGAGATTTTAGAAATAACTGTTATGTAAAATGTTTTGATGGCCCTAAAAAGAGCCACTGATTTGCTTGGTTTTTTTCTAGAAACAACTGAAGATGATTGATTTTTATTCATTCTTGTCTACCTACCATAAAATCAACAATGCGTGCGTGTCATTCCATCATATACAAACACTCTCCACCTTACGGTATGAAAACTGACACAGTGCATTTTTTTATCGATACTCGGATTTATGAACAAAATTTTAAAAAATTGCAATTTGATGTGACGGCTTTCATTTTTTAATGATGATGGTCCCACCTCATTCCCCTACAAAGGTTTGAGCGGAACGGGTTATCTAATTGATAATAATTATATTACGGTATTTACATTATTCATTATTCAACAAACCAGTAAGCAAATTAAATTTAAATGAAAACGGACTGGTTATTTCGCAGACATAGATTACTAATCGAAAGAACAATATAAGCCATTATCTTATCGTATTTATTCCATGGCATGTCGAGAGAATTTCCAACCCGGGAAGACCCTAGACCGATCGGGAATTGAACCCAATACCTATGTCAGTATTAGCCAAGAATTTACAATGGAATTCCCGCTTTATCTGATACCCGACCACGATGCTATCGTTTCCGAGTTCAAGCAGCTGAGCAAACTCAAGCCTAATTCTAGCCGATACTTCAGGCCCATTACTTATCCCAAGGCATGCCAAGAAAGTTTCCAACCCGAAAAAATCCTTGACCGATCAGGAATTGAACCCAATACCTATGTCAGTATTAGCCTTGAATTTACAAAGGCATTCCCGTTTCAACGGATACCCGACAACGGTCTGTTAATCGTTTTCGAGACCAGACAGCTGAGCAAACCTAAGCCTAATTCCAGCCGATACTTCAGGCCCTACATCCAACCTGGAGTAAAAACGTATCAACCTGAAATCTGCAATGAGATCCGCCATAACACAGAAAAATCTCGTTATAATTATCTGTTGAAAAGATAAATTTACGAGTATTCCGGTTGAACTATCCCTAGCTTCATTCCGTTTTCCACATTGAACTCCTTGGAATACTTTTATTTTATTCGCGAAAAACTACTTTTGCTTATGCTCGATCTCAAGTCTTCCTATGTGTGCAAACGCGCGCAGGCTCAAACTATTGCAGACTTCACAATTATTTTTTAAATTTAATTGAAGAATTGAATTGAAATAAAAACAAAACCAATCAATACCATCATCATCATAGTCTTAAGATAAAATGAGTAAAAATTAAAAAAAAAGCACACACTCACACACAAAAGACAATACATTATTCATTATATGAAATCATGATGATGGTCCCCTTACAAAAGTTTGAGCTGAACGAGCTCTTGTTGATAATGATATTTATATTGAAATTTACTGTACTATACAACTCACCAGTTAGCATATCATAAAAAAAAACAAGAAAAAGACGGACTAGTTATAACACAGACATAGATTCCTAATCGAAAGAACTACTCGACGCATTTATTCCATGGCATGTCGAGAGAATTCCCAACCCGGGAAGACCATAGACCGGTCGGGAATTGAACCCGATACCTATGTCAATATTAGCCAAGAATTTACAAGGGAATTCCCGCTTTTTCAGATCCCCGGCCACGATGCTATCGTTTCCTAGTTCAAGCAGCTGAGCAAACTCAAGCCTAATTCTAGCCGATACTACAGGCCCATTACTTCTCCCAAGGCATGTCAAGAATGTTTCCAACCCGAAAAAATCCTTGACCGATCAGGAATTGAACCCAATACCAATGTCAATATTAGCCTTGAATTTACAAAAGAATTCCCGCTTCATTGGATACCCGACAACGGTCTGTTAACCGATTTCGAGACCAGACAGCTGAGCAAACCTAAGCCTAATTCCAGCCGATACTTCAGGTCCTACATTCAACCTGGAGTATAAACGTATCAACCTGAATCTGCAATGAGATCTGCCACAACACAGAAAAATCTCGTTATAACTATCTGTTGAAAAGATGAAATTACGAGTATTCCTGTTGAGCTATCCCTAGCTTCACTCCGGTTTCCACATTGGACCCTTTGAACGCTTTTATTTGATTCGAGAGAAATTTGATTATGTTCAGTCTTATGCTTCTCTATGTGCGTGAACGCGCGCGGACTCAAACTATTGTTTAAAGTTAAATTTGTATGTACAACTGTAGAGAAAAAAAAGTACGACTAAAGTTCCCCAAACGAATAACAAACCATCATCATCATAGTCATAAGATAAGAAACACAAATATCCGTTATAACTTCGTCATCTTACATGCTAACATTGATTAACATTGATTCTATACTGGATTAAAAATCCAAATCATACCTCAAAAACTCTTTACAGATACTACGGAACATTCGAAGACTTGTTGCTGTCTTTGCTTCATTTGGTAATGTATTGTAAAGCCGATATCCTTTGTAAAAAAGTGAATTTTGGGTACAGAACATTCGGAAGTTCATGGTTCTGAGGTCACTTGCTTGTCTTGTGTTATATCGGCGAATGGGAGATATACGTTATCGTGTTTTGTAGATAGTTCGGTGTCATACCGTTAGTCATCTTATATATGAACGTAAGCGTGCAGTACTTAATGCTCACTGACATCCATTGCAGGCATTCGAGCATAAATCTTCGTGGAGTTAGTCGATCACATCTCAATATCAGGCGCATCGCCTTGTTTTGCACAATTTGCATTCTTTGTATTTGCCTCTTATTTGCAAGAAATAGCACAGATGCATTCACAACAACTATTGACCCTCCGAAGCAATTCCGTTCAGACCTTGCGTCGAACGAAACCTCTGTGTGCACAGAGCTTGTATTGTGCATATTCTGAGAATGCATTCAAAAGCAGTGTTTGTTCTACTGCTTTTTTCTTGGACAGAATGATACACAATGACGATTGTTTTTACCAAATTTACCAAAGTGCTTTTCATAATGATAAAGCCAACCATATATTGGAAAATTCATGGCAGATGAATAATTTTCGGGCACTTTTTCAATGGTATTCTGAAATATGCATCTCAACTTAAGAATTAATCTATTTTATTGAAAGACTGATTATTTGAAATGTTTTTTTATTCGTCCACTAGTTTTTCCTGAGTTAATTATGAAAAAATCATTTAAAAATTAATAAATAGTCTGTTACACCGCCAGACCGGTTGATTACTTATCAATCCACTACTCAAAAATAGCAGTTTTCAGCTCATCAACCGTTGAAAATAGACGATTATCAATTCATCGAACCAGTATTCCCCAAAGATTCTCAATATGGTTTAGGCCCAGAGAACATGCTGGCCAGCCCATACCATCAATCGTTTTAAACCTAAACGACGTCATCGTTTCAATACTGGTATAAATTCTGGCATTATCTTGCTGGAAAATAAGCTTTGCTGTTCGTCTTCTGTTAATTATTGTTAGCAGAAGCGTCTTCAAAAATTTTATGTAGTCAGAACTATTCATTTAATATGAAAAAAATTGGAATTATAATTTTATGGAGTCATAAAATGCATCCCAGACCACGAAATATCCTCCCCCCCCCCCACCTAAAATTCCTCTTCCTTGCGCAAATCTCACTAATAGCCGTTATATCCATCAGCTCCGTCCGTTAAGCCTTTTGTCGTTTGAGAAAATCACCTGTGAGGATTTCGGTAAAATGCTTGTTCCGCTTCGGAACTGAAGCATCCGACTTAAGTTCGGCTCGAATTTTCGAGCAACGTTGACTGACAGGAAACTCTTGTTTGGAACATGTTTTGTGGGGTTTTTGGGGCAGTTCGAGACAACACAGTGACTACGCTTTATTTCCCTTGTGATTTGCCCGATCCCCAATCCAGTTAAACAAAATACTGTGAACTGAATGATAATATTGATATAATTAATGAATCTCTCAATAACGAAATAAGCGAACCAAGTGGTCGTATCTTTTTGAAAAGGAATATTTTCTGATTTTATTACTCGTTTTGGTCGTAGCACCAATCAGAGAATGGGTTGTTCTGTATAGGTTCAACAAAATCAAAAATTTTCAATATGTAATAGTTGGATGCAAACTCCGTTGCGATCCATCAAGAAATGATCAAGTTATAAACGTTCGAAATCTTTCATCATTTCGTTACATGTCCAATTTAAAGATTTCTGTTTTACATCATATACCTTTCTGTTAAAAGTAGACCTACCTTAAAATAGTGACAGTGTGACAAGGGATGCTGTAGAGATGAAGAGATGGTGGAATAAAATGGCCGGTCGGTTGACCAACGGAATGTTCAAAACCTGATATATGTTAATTGGTAATAATTAAGCGATTTTATCAAAATCAAATCGATTTGTTTTTCCCAGAAATGCAATGAAAAAAATTTTCAACTCATAATAGTTTTGTTCTATCAAAGCTGATTTATTATGTCCCGATTCTAACTAAACAGTAAGAGTGCCATGAAAGGCTCATTCGTCATACATTGCAGCGAATGGAGGACCTGTGAAGATTTAGCCAGATTGAGCAAGCTGTTGCTACCACCGAGAGATACTTCAGCTATATAGTAACAATGGAGTGGATTTCATCCAAAAAGGAGGATCTTTTAGTCTGTCCATTTAAAGAATATTAGAAAATTGTGAAATAGAATGACCGCTTAAATAGGACAATGGACAACGAAGAAGATAATTCAACTAAAATCACATTGAAATATTTTGAAAAAACTCACGTTTTGATGAAATATTTTATTGATTTTGAATCTACAAATGTCAAAAATCGATTATTCAATCTTTTAGGTTATCCCCAAATAGAGACTTCGGAATCAGAAAAAAAAAGATAGGAAGGAAGAAAGAAAAAAAATAATAAAAATAATAAAAATAAAAAAATAATAAATAAGAGGTTCTCAAATGGGGATCAACATAGGGTAGGAGCCTGCCTGTTGGTCTCAAATGTTCCTATCTCACGCCTCCACGAAGATCATATGACGACATTTTTAGATCGGGCGTGAACTGGAAACACACACCTGGTCTTGGCTCCGAGAACGGGTGTCGAAAGTGGCTAAGTGAGGGGGTGCGAGCGAGAGCGCCATATCTCTCCCGGGTCATGGAGGCCTTGCCAACCCGCTGTCTCCCGGGCAAAGGAGATACACCCAATAAAATGGAGCTACGATCACGAAGAGTAATTAGAATGCGATCACCCGAGGAGGGTCCCCGAACTGGAGCTGGTCCTGGAACGGGCGTAAGAGCGAGCGGCCAGCGGCTGGAGGGCGAGGTGCAAGAGCGGGCCACCAGCCGGGTTCAACCCGAAGAGCTACCGCCACACGGAAACAGCAGCCATCGACATCACCCAAGAAACGCTGCGCCTACGAGACGTGTTGCGACTGCCGGACGACAGTCGTCCACACTTGTGGGTACCACTAGGCGCCGGATCATGTGGACACACGAAATGAATGAATTCGTGATCCGCGCCTATTACATCTGCACTGCTTTGGAGACGGACATGAGCGGTCGCCCTCGAATACTAACAATGTTCGAGGAAGCGTATCCAGAGTTCGTCGGGAGGCTTGATCATAACGCGATGAACGCGAGGCGTAGAGCGATAGTACGCAACAACATGCTCTCCCAAACGCAAGTCGACGAGATCAAGCAGCAGGTGCAGAGAAAACTAAGCTCCAGAACGAACAGAGCAAGCGATGTGTCGAGACGAAGTTCAGTACGGCTGAGCATTTCATTCGCGAGTGGGGCACGCGAATCAGCACCAGTGGAGGCCACAGTACAACAACCCCCTGAGCCGGAAGATCCACAGCCAGATCAACAACTACTACGCGATCTGGTTTTCCACTACGACGAGGCGATCTCACAGTTCCGCGACACAGACCCATTGTCGCACCCCAGGATCCCGAAGTTGCAGCATTCCCGCAGGCTGACAAGTGCAGTAAAGCACATGAACGAGCACGTTGTTCCGCTGCACTTGGTTGATGCTGAGAACATGGAGGAGCTGCAACTGAAAGTTTACTGTGCTGCTGTGGCGACCGCCAAAAGTTTAGGATACCGTATTAGGCCGAGAGGCGGACTGCTCCAACATCTCCGTGAAAGGCGTGAGCCTCCATGGCGAAGGAGATTGGAGCAACGGATCCTAAACAAGCGCGCCGCAATTGGAAGACTGATGGCGTACAAAAGAGGCAGCAGATCGGCGAAATTATGTCGCCAAGTTGCTGTGATCGTGCGGCCTACTGAATTTCGCCAGCTGGGAGCTCACCAGCTGACGGAAAAACTCGACACACTGGTACAGCAATTGAGCGTCCTAACTAAACGGCTGAAACGTTACTCTGACTCTGCAAAGCGCCAGGAACAAAATCGGATGTTCAGAGATAACGAAAAAGCGTTCTACGACCACATTAGCGACGAGAAGCCCGACTACCGCGAAGGTTTGCCAGATATTAGCGATGTGACGAACTTCTGGGCTGGTATTTGGGAAACCTCAGTACAACATCGCGAAGGGCAAATGTGGTTAAGACGGGAGGAGGAGAGTTGTGGTGAAATTGGAGAGATGCTAGCTATCAACGTCGAAGAGAACGATGTCCGCGAAGCCTCGCGGTACCTGAGGAACTGGGCAGCACCGGGCCCCGATGGTGTTCAGAACTTCTGGCACAAGAAGCTGACCGTCGCACATCCAAAGATAGCTGAGTGCTTCAACAAGGTGCTACGTGACCCGCCCAACCTCCCTGAATTCGCCACGCGTGGCGTCACATTCCTCCTCCCGAAAGACAGCAACACATTGAACCCATCAAAGTACAGACCGATAACGTGCCTATCGAGTCTGTACAAGATATTAAGCAGCATCATAACCGCCAAAGTTTCTGCCCACTGCGAACAACACCATATCATCGCAGAAGAGCAGAAAGGATGCAGAAAAAATACGCATGGCTGCAAAGACCAGGCCATCATCGACGCAGCCATAGTCGGCCAGGCGGTTTATAACCAGCGGAACCTAAGCATGGCCTATATCGATTACAGGAAGGCTTATGACTCCATACCTCACTCGTTTCTCGTCCAGGTATTGGAGCTCTACAAAATTGATCCCGTCGTCGTTAGGTTCCTGCAGCATGCGATGAGGCAGTAGAGCACGTCTCTGCACCTTAGTGATGGGGAAAATGTGTTGCAGTCTAGAACGCTGCAGATAAAGAGGGGGATATTCCAAGGTGACTCTTTCAGCCCGCTTTGGTTTTGTCTGGCACTGAACCCCCTCAGTAGGACGCTCAATAGAAACGGTCATGGCTATAAAATAAGGTATGGCGACGGCGCCCACGAAGAAGTGACCCATACCTTTTACATGGACGATCTCAAGGTCTACGCTGATTCACGTCAGCGTCTAGGTGTAGCTATCCGGGTTGTCGAAGAAATAAGCAGGGACATCTGTATGGAGTTCGGCCTCGACAAGTGTCGCTGTGTCCACCTGCTGAAAGGACAACTTACCGAATCCGGAGGCTACGAGGTCTATGACGGCGAGTTTATAAGAGACATGGTTCGTGGCGAATCCTATAAATATCTTGGATTCCGACAGCTCACCGGGATTCGCCACTCCGACATCAAGACGGAGCTGCGAGACAAGTTCTTGAGTCGAGTGAACTGTGTCCTGAGGACTTTCCTCAACGCGGGGAACAAGGTACGCGTGATCAACACATTCGCTGTTCCCCTGCTGACCTTCAGTTTTGGTGTATTCAAATGGAGCAAAACTGACCTAGAGGTCCTTGAGAGGAGGATGAGGAAAGCATTCAAAGAGGCCGGAATGCACCATCCTCAATCGGCACTGGAGAGAGTTTCACTACCACGCAAAGAAGGGGGACTTGGAATCGTCGACATTTCTGCACTGTGTGTTGCCCAGGTACGACAACTGCGCGAGTACTTCGCAGAACGCGCCAACCAAAACGCGCTATACCGGGCTGTCTGCGCCGCTGACAGAGGATACAGCGCTCTGCACTTGGCGCAAGCGGAATACCAACTAAACTGCAATCTGCAGACAGTGGAGGAGAAGATTGCACCTTGGTTTTTGTTCTAACTTTATTTTTCCGCGATTTCTGAGGCACTGAAACTTATTTTTTGAACAACCCTCGTTTGTATCAATTCGGTCACAATGAAGTACTGGGGTAGCATTGTCGTGTTCTCTCTTCTGGCAACACATCATAGAACAGTTATATTTTCTAGAATATTGGACTGTCTACTGAAAACATCCTTTTATGTCATAACCGCAATAATTGTTACCTGATTTTTCTAAAAGCACGTTGCTACTGGTTATCATGTATAAGTACTCTAACTTCAAATACAGTGAACAGATTGGATTTTTAAATAATTTGTACAAATTTAGATTGTTATACGAAACGATACGGTTGATTGTGTTTTTTATGGTAAGCTCAAAGTTACCCGTCGAAAGTCGAAAGTCGGCGTACATGAAACAAAAATACTAGCATCGAATCCAACTTCCACTATTCGTTCGACTTCTGACAACACGCCACAAAAATGTCATGTTGTCAATATCTCTCACGGTTCGAACATCCAAAACTGTCAACTTTTTTCTTTTAATTTCATCTTGTTTAATTTGAAATATAATTTATTCATACGAAAATAAAAACGCGAATGACCCTAGTATAAAATTATAACAAACCAAAACAAAAGTATATGAAGCCAGAACGGAGTCCCACGGGAGTACGGTACTGAGCCACTTGTTGATTAATCACACACACATGTTCTTCATTCACTCCAAACACAATCCGAGAACGACCTCTACTCATATCGTTAACGGTGTTCCGCCGGGAAAGCAAAAGACCCAGAGATCACTATCATAGAACAACACGCAAGCACAAGCTGTGCCTAGTCCCCGACGTCGTCGTCACATCGCACGTCCGAACAAGGGCGTTGTAACGATGTAATTATAGGATGTTTCTTGTATTCTCTGTAGGTGTCGTGCACAAATTACGTAACGCGAGAAGGGTGGAGAGAGGGGTCGAGGTTGCGTTACTTACTGTGTATTAGAGATAGGAAATTGCGTTACGTAGAGGGGGAGGGAGTTCTAAATCCGGATTTTTAGCGTTACATAATTTGTGCACGACGCCATACCCCCTTCCGTCGTCGCAATCAACCACAACAGGACGCGTCTGATGGCCCACACTCGCGGAAGCATCGGGGTTCCTACAGAGTCCTCTTGCGTTTGAGTAGTTGACTTAATTTATGAAGCTGAGGTGGATATATTATGGTGCCCGCCGAACGGCACATCGCAAGCGTGTTGGAAAGAGCAAGATCGCTTGGATTTTTCTGACCTTAACCTGTTAAGTTATGGGTTAGAATTGTTGTTATACTTGTCAAATGACATCACACGGAATTAGCAAATCAAAAAAATAACCAAAAATACGAATCGTGCACTAAACTGTGTTACCAACAATTAGGGATTTTGGGATGTCGTCTATAGACGACACTCGTACACACAGGTCGTCGCGCGGATGTCGTCTATACACGACGCTCGTAGCGAAAGGGTTGATGCGAGTGTGGCTCAAGCGGGCGCGTGTCCTGCTCACGAGTGTTTTACACTAAGCCGCCGGCCCGTTTGCGAGATTCTGACGAACTACCTCCTCACAATTCAAAAAATAAATGCATCGAAGACATCCGGCGAGAAGTAAACACCAACCCGGTCAAGTTACTCTCACGCCACGCTGCAGCGAGAACAAGCCCTGGTGGACGCGCTGAGCGTCATAATTTGCTCAAATAATAACAATAACGACAGAGGTTCCTCGACACTTACCAGTTGCTGTGGAAGATGGATTACGGTCGCGGTTGGTGGTATCTCGGCTCATTAAAATTTATTGTTCCGTCCGTTTGTCGACTAGCGGCGTTGCAACCAACAGCAATGCGGTTGTCCTCTCCTTGTCCTTGTTCCGTCCAGCGGATGTAGAAATTTTTGTTTTGTTTTTTTTTTGCACAGCTGAGTGACCACCGCTGCCGCAGTTCGGTGTCGATAATGCTGTGGTTGCTCTGGTCTCTGGTTTTCTTCACTTTTGGAGGGATTGTGCTGTCACAGGTAGCGTGTGGTTACTGTAGCGTTGGATATGGGTTCATTGCTCTGCGATGAATGTCGTTGAATGTTCTGCAATAGGTGTGGAGAGAAATTTGTAAGATGTTATTATTAAAGTGATTTATTATTTCGACAATTTTGTTTGCGAAAACTGTTACAGCTCCAACAAGGGTTGAATGCATTCGTATACGCAGTAATTGAAAGTTGCTGAAACAGAATACTTTGCCTTTTTTGTAGATATTACGGAACATGAAGACAATTGGAAAGGTTGAACCTGCTCAATTGAATATAATTCCACACCAAAAAAATCTCGTTTGCCTATATTCCATTCATTAACAGCTGCACAGCTCGAACCTTCATTCTGTTCTCTTCAAAGTCACTCCGTATGAACGAAATCAATGTGAAGATTTTTTTTACTCCGACCCACTACTAATGGTTATTCTATTCCATTGGAACCCATAGCTCAAACATCCACGCGTTCGCACCTTTTTTTCTTCTTTTTCTTCTGTTCGCAGCATAATAACATAACGTGTCGTAATTTTTTTTTTTGCGTCCGTTCCAGCGACCACAATGGGAAAAGCGGTCTTAGTTTGAGAGGAAGACAGGAAAAAAATCCGCGCACGCACTTTCCGACCGACAGCCAGCCGTCCGTGGTCAGTGGAGGTTAAAATCCGCGGCAAAATGAGCTGAATTGGTGTAATTCCCCCCGAATGAAAGAGAGAGGGAACGAACACAAATGGTCGATTAGCGTGCGGAAGGTACTATTCATTGCACCTTAATCCGATCTAAGAGCCGCCGATGGAAAGAAAGAAAGGTGGGCGCGCAGTATACTGAAAAGTCGGGGTGAGTCAGAATGGCTTGTAGATGTAGATTGGTTTCCCGCAGTAGAATTTGTTTGAATTTTTCAACCAGCCAAACTTTGGTTTATGTGTGGTGGTTTAGGCAGAAACAGTCTCCTAGGGATTCCACAGATAAAGTGTGTCACAAGCAGGGCTCGGCATAGTCATAGCCAACTGCGGATAGCCAGCTGACTATCTGACTAACTATATCGGTATTCAGTTGGAAATGACTTTTGGCTTTTTCACGCAGTTTCTTCGTCAAAACGGCTCCCTCTACCGACTCGTCATTTCATTCTTCCCAATCAAATTGTCCTCATTGCATTTTGAAGTGACTTCCCCTAAAACGAATTCGTTCCTCTTTCTCGCTCCTATGTATCACTTATGCATGTATCGATGTTTGAATTCAACGTGGTTTGACATACGCTACAGGTGAACTAGATTTTTTTATTTCGTACACGAAAATTATTCTCACTGTCTAAGTTCGTTGGTTTGAGTTCACGATGGGTAGACAATAAACCGTCCATTAATTGGGTAAATACTTTTTTGCATTAGAAATCAAGTTTTCGTTCCTCTTTATATGGACGTAAAAATAAGATTGCGTACGCGGTTAACAGTTTCGTTCTTAGGGGGATATAAATGTGGATTGCAGTCAGTTGAATGATTAGGCAGATTTGTATTCATTAGTCGCGTCAGTTAGAAGAACCACTGGACTAGTTCATCAGTCATCCTCGCTAGTCAATTCATTTTATAGTCAGTTCACTTTTAGTTGACGGCGACTGCCGAACCAGTTCTAGTCGAAGCGAAGCTACTGAGAGTAGAGTGGGTCTTCATTTTTCACCTTCGAAGATCTCGGGCCCTGGTCTTCTTCTTCTTCTTCAATGGCACTAACGTTCCTAGAGGAACTTCGCCGTCTCAACGTAGTATTACTTGCGTCATTTTTATTAGTACTTAGTTGAGATTTCTATGCCAAGTAACACGCCTTGAATGCATTCTGAGTGGCAAGCTCTAGAATACGCGTGATCACAGTGCAAGTCGGAGGAAATTTCTTTGACGAAAAATTCCCCCGACCAGAACGGGAATCGAACCCGAACACCCGGCATGTTAGTTGTGACGCTAACCACTCGGCCAAGGGAGCACTCGGGCCCTGGTCACAAGTATCGAATAATCGAATTAGGCCTCTTTGTCCATATCAAATTGGCCCTTGAATTGTCACCTGAGATTATCACAGAGGATGTTATGAGAAAATGTTATATCGGTGAAGTTTGTCTTTGTTTTGCCCGAAAAGTAAATGACCGAAAATCGTGACGTCAAAATTGGTCAAACGATGATTAAAATTATGCTTCTCAGTATTCGACGGTATGTACAAAGTTTTTCAAACATGTCAGAGAAGATTGGGTGGAAATCGGGCGGTATTCGGATATTCCGGCGTTGAATTGTTCCATTACTTTATCAATTCATGCGAGCCGTATATCACAACATAAACACCTCCGCTATCTGGTAACAATCATCATGTGGAACGATACACTTTCGACCCACAAACAGCGCGCCAGCTAATTGTGTGCCAAATAGGAGAGCTTAATCGCGCTTCCAAACACTCCATTATCTGCCGTGCAAAATGCGTCAGATAATTACTAACCCCGGCATAGCTACCCCCTTCCCCCCGATTCCTAGACCAACTACCACCATGTGAGTTGCTTTTATGAATGTATGATCGCTGGTGTAGATTTGCATATTTTGTTCATAAATTCACGCCTCTGCCGGATCTGGAGGGTGTATCTCCGCAACCACTACTCGTGAGTATTCTCGCTGCTTTGTTGAATGTTCATCACACGCCCAAAAAGTGGAACTGCCGTTGCTCTGACAGAATAATACATGAAATTCCTCGTCCCCGTAGGAGGAGATCCAAAGTACCGTGCGCGCACACTTGAGACCGAAGGTCACGTTCTGTGATGTAAACCGGATCGAAAACCGGCGGCAACGGAAAATCGATCAAGTGCATCTTCGCCGACGCACCCGATTAGCATTGGCGTCTCGCAGTCAATCGCCTTGTCAAGGTCAATCGGTAACGCTAGTAGCTGAATAAATTCAACCGGAGGAAGTATAAAATTGTAATAAATCAAAACAACTGTATGCTGCACCAACGTGGTCTTGTCGAGGGCACGTGCCAAGCGGTGCGTGATGCGTGGTTTTATGTATGAACCCCTTTCTGTGAGATCGGAGATCGCGACCCCGCGAGACGCCAGAACACCCGGCCGGTCTGAGTAAGACGTTTGCGAAAGTGGTACATAAGGCGGTGTGCCCCACGAATATCAGATCCAATCTGCAACGAGAAAGTCGATGCCGGTGTTAGATGTTACGTGACAGATGTCGAAAAGGTCTTGGCCCAGTTTTGGAGCCGACCGCTAGGAATTTGACAGATGGTTGCGAGCCACTTGAAGGATGAATGTTAAATATTCATGTCGGGTTTAATCTGGTATCAAAAGTGTGGCGAATGATGTATGATGCCATTCGTTTGATTTAGATACTAAATGTCATTGGTTTAGAGATTGTTGCTTCGGTGAATGTCAGTGAATTTTCGATGCGATGCGAAATTTTCTAGTGATGAAGTTTGCATATGCTCTTTATAATTTTTTGGCAAACTACAACTTTTTAGATATGAACTTGAGAAGCTTTTACTGAAAATATAATAATTTCCTTCAAGCTATTCCTAAAAGTATATTGCTTGTTGTTTTAGTTAACCTCTTAAACATGTAATGAACAAATGATTACTCCATTTCACTGATTTTCTGACAGCTTTGTGCCATGCACAAAAAGTGACAATTACAGAATTTCTTCAGGAAAAAAAATTTCACACCAAATGTCTACTAGTTGTTAGGCGAAAACTGTAAAAAAAATCGTTGTTAAGTTTTTTTAAATGTCATATTTTAATTTAATAATTTAAATTTTAATTTAGTCAATAATTTAATATTTAGAAAAAAAAATATATATCTCAATAACGGAAATGTATACCTTCATAAGTTTTCGACATTTTATGAAAATTTCATGTTCAACAAATATTCAACATTCAACACATTCAACAAACGACCGTGTGTCCAATCTGAAGATCTTCCTGGATTGATATTTTAATGGGTTTTTTCAAGGCTAGAGACGAATAAACTTTGTAATTTAAAGCCTCTAGAAAAGAAAAAAAATCAATCAATCAAAACCTAGTAATCCTAGAAATTTTCATTTGTTGTAAAGATCGAAAATCGGTCAAGCGATTCAGAAGTTGAAAATTGTTTGAAGAACGAGAGTCGAAGACGAAATGAGCAAAAAAAATGAATATCTCAAACACGAGAGATATTTCTTTCTGAATTCTCCATACTTCTAATGATATGGCTAAGCTTCCCAAAAAAATATATATAAACAGCTAGATTCTCTTTGGGTTTGACACCTAAAACACAAAAAAAACTAAACTTTTGAAAGGTTTCGACTGACAGTTAACATTTTGGATGGAGTTCAGTATTTTTCATTGAAAGTAAACATCAATACAAACAGTGGCGTCGAATGGACCTCTCGCATCCGGCGTGGAAGTGTCTGATTGCATCCCTCCCATTCGGGGATTATTAAATGTTGTGGCTATACAAAAAGAAACCACAAAAGAGGGACAAAAATTAATTTTATTACAAACTTATTCAATATGTACTGTATGGTTAAAAAAATACACTTTTTAATATCAATTGCAATCATATAAAAAATTTGCACTTCAGGCGTTTTTTTTTTATTAATTCGTTTATTTTTACAGGCTCAGTTACTTAAGTTTAAAGGAGCCGAATTCTTAAATATAATTTTAAAACTATATATATATAAACAATTTTCTTACATCTATGGTTAGTAAGGTGGAAAACCGATTACTCGCGGTGTACTCGAGTTTAGAAGGGTGACATATTTTTAGGAGAAGGATGGGATATAAGGAAATTGTAACAATGTTGATGAACACTCAATTCTTAAATCTATTCGTATATCTATAGTTTATTTACATTTCAACTTATTCTACTATTCATAGCAAGGGGACGAATTACCCGCAAAGGAAGGAAAGGAGGGTATTAGGATGTGGGGCAATCACACACGAAGATCTATAGCTTTAAGGAAAACATATATATGAGACATGTAATCAAGGTCTAACCGAGCCAACACATCTCTCACCGGCACATTGGGCTGTCTTCCTCGGGCCCGAAGGGAGTTTTCTAAATTCGATCTGGCGACCAGATACACCTCGCACGACCAAACAACGTGCTCGATGTCGTGATAACCTTGGCCACAAACGCAGAGATTGCTGCTGGCAAGATTGAAACGGAAGAGTAGTACATCTAACGAACAGTGATTGGACATGAGTCGGGAGAAGGTGCGAATAAAGTCCCGACTCAAGTCCAGACTTTTGAACCACGGTTTGAGGCTAACCTTAGGGATAATCGAGTGAAACCACCGGCCCAATTCATCTTCATTCCACTTGCGTTGCCAGTTAGCGATGGTATTTTTGCGAACTAAAGAATAAAATTCATTGAAGGCGATTTGACGCTGATATATATCGCCTTCAATTGCACCTACCTTTGCCAATGAGTCAGCCCTCTCATTACCCGGAATTGAGCAATGTGAGGGGACCCAGACAAAGGTAATGACATAACAGCGTCTGGATAAAGCACACAAAATTTGTCGTATTCTCTCAAGGAAGTACGGCGAGTGCTTTTCCGGCCTCACTGAACGGATAGCTTCGACAGAGCTAAGACTATCCGTTACAATGTAATAGTGTTCAACAGGTCTTGAGGCGACGCTGTCCAGCGCCCAGTATATCGCTGCCAATTCAGCAATATATACCGAGCAAGGATTCTGAAGACTGTGTGAGGTGCTAAAAAATACGTTGAACAGTCCAAATCCTGTGGACTCATTCATAGAGGACCCATCAGTAAAGTACATATTATCACAATTGATACGCCCATACTTTGCATTGAAGATCGTAGGAACGAACCCCAATCTAAGATAATCTGGATTTTCATGGATTTTCTCCTTCATGAACAGATCGAAATGTACAGAGGAATTGATGTAGTCAGGGAAACAAACACGGTTAGGAATATACGAAGAAGGATCAACCTGCATGGAGATGAATTCATGATATGAACTCATGAATCCAGAATGAAAATTTAGCTCGATCAATTGCTCAAAATTTCCGATCACCAATGGATTCATAACCTTACACCGGATGAGGAACCGAAGAGATAATAAATTGAAGCGATCTTTTAGTGGGAGTACGCCTGCCAAAACCTCGAGACTCATGGTATGCGTTGAGGGCATACATCCCAACGCAATACGGAGACAAAGATACTGAATTCGCTCGAGTTTAATGAGGTGTGTTTTGGCAGCTGATTGAAAAAAGAAACTGCCATACTCCATCACTGAGAGAATAGTTGTTCGATACAATATAATAAGATCTTCGGGATGGGCTCCCCACCAGGTGCCGGTAATTGTACGGAGAAAGTTTATTCTTTGTTGACATTTTTTACTCAGATACCTAATATGGGCCCCCCAAGTACATTTGGAGTCGAACCAGACCCCAAGATACTTGAAAGACATAGCATGAGTGATCGGTTTACCCAAAAGTTGAAGCTTTGGTTTTGCTGGTCTATGCTTCCTAGAAAAAACCACCATCTCTGTTTTCTCCGTGGAGAATTCGATCCCTAGCCCAATGGCCCAGGATGAAAAATTGTTCAAAGTATCTTGTAAGGGTCCTTGCAGGTCGGATTCGTTTGATCCTACGACAGACACCACTCCATCATCTGCAAGTTGTCTTAGGCTGCAATTTTGTGTAAGGCAATTGTCGATGTCGCTTACATAGAAGTTGTACAAAAGGGGGCTTAAACATGAGCCCTGGGGGAGGCCCATGTAAGAGACCCGACTTACTGCCGAATCTCCGTGAGAAAAGCTCAAATGTTTCTCACAAAGCAAGTTATATAACATATTATTCAATAGAGGCGGTAGACCCCGAGAGTGTAATTTGTCTGACAAAACCTCTATTGAAACAGAATCAAAGGCCCCCTTTATGTCCAAGAATACTGAAGCCATTTGTTTTTTTTCGGCGTAAGCCATTTGAATTTCTGAAGAAAGCAACGCAAGACAATCATTCGTCCCCTTGCCCCTGCGGAACCCATATTGTGTATCTGAGAGTAGGCCATTCGTTTCAACCCATCGATCAAGGCGAAACAAGATCATTTTCTCCAACAATTTCCGTATACAAGACAGCATTGCTATTGGGCGGTACGAATTGAAGTCGGACGCGGGTTTTCCGGGTTTTTGAATAGCAATAACTCGTACTTTTCTCCAATCATCTGGAACAATATTATGCTCCAGAAACCGATTGAATAAGTTCAACAAGCGATGTTTCGCCACATCAGGGAGATTTTTCAGCAAGTTGAACTTAATTCTATCCGATCCCGGAGCAGAATTGTTACATGAAAGGAGAGCAAGAGAGAATTCTACCATCGAAAACTCGGAATCAAGATCGCACCTATCTTGTGGTATATCTCGAACAATTTTTTGCACAGGAGCGGAATCAGGACAAACCTTCCGTGCAAAATTCAAAATCCATCGATGTGAATATTCTTCGCTTTCATTCGTTGAAGAGCGATTTCTCATGTTTCGAGCCACTTTCCATAATTTTTTCATTGACGTTTCCCGTGACAAACCTCCCACGAAATTTCGCCAATAAGCACGTTTTTTCCCTTTGATCAAGTTTTTAAATTGATTTTCAAGGTCCAAATACGTCTGAAAATTTTCAGGGGTTCCACGTTTTCGAAAAGCTTTAAATGCATTCGATTTTTCTAAATAAAGCTTGGAACACTGGCTATCCCACCATAGATTGGGAGGCCTTCGACAAATAGTGGAACCTGGGATGGGTTTCGTTTGAGCGAGAACCGCGCTGTCATAGATCAAACGAGAAAGGAAGTTATACTCCTCCAATGGAGGTAAACCATCTCTGGAATTTTTGGCTAGAGCAATCGCGTCCGCATATTTTTTCCAGTCAATGTGTCTTGTGAGGTCATATGCCATGTTTATAGATTCAGAAGAATTCGACCCTATGGTGATGGAAATTTTGATTGGCAAGTGATCACTACCGTTGGGGTTCTGGATTACATTCCACTTGCAATCTAACGATAGTAAATTCGAGCAAAGCGAGAGGTTAAGAGCACTTGGGTTAGCAGGAGGTTTAGGTACACGTGTTGTTTCCCCAGTGTTCAAAACAGTCATATTGAAGTTGTTACAAAGGTCATATATCAACAATGAACGATTGTCGTCGTACTGTTCCCCCCAGGCAGTTCCGTGAGAGTTGAAGTCTCCCAAGATCAATCGTGGCTCAGGAAGGAGTGAGCACATGTCATCAAGTTGTTTGCGGCTACCCGCAGCTCTCGGAGGCCAATACAAGCTGACAATACAGAGGTCTTTGCCTCTGATGTTTGCATGACAAGCAACAGCTTCGATCCCTCCAATAGATGGAAAGTCAATTCGAAAAAATGAGTGGCACTTATTGATCCCCAATAGCACCCCTCCGTATCTGTCATCACGGTCCAAGCGTATAATATTAAAATCGTGGAAAGAGATATCATCTCGCGAAGAAAGCCAAGTTTCGGACAGAGCAAAAACATCACAATTGAAGTTATGAATTAAAAATTTGAATGTATCCAATTTAGGGATAAGACTACGACAATTCCACTGAAAAACAGTGATATCTCCGACCTCTCTATCTAAATTAGACATCAAGAGAGATAATCATTGCAAGGAGGGGCCATGTTTGCATCAATTGTTGCAAAATTGTCTTTAATACTGGAAGCATTGAGATGACAAGGGTTCTGATGGAGTCGGAAGCATTGAAACACTTGAAGATTTGATCCAAAAGGTCACACAACTTTATAAATCCCGATTGGGAAGTTGGGCTGGACGGAAAAACAGGGACAGTTGGGGTTTTTGATGTCCCCTCGAGTGCTGGGTCGTTCGAAGGTGAACTATTCCCACGGAAGCCAGGAGGAACCTGATTTTGCTTGTCCGCTGCACTCGATTTTTTAGGCAAGCTAGCTGGGGGTATCACCGGGGGGACTTGTTCTTGAACTTTGGGAGTGGTCACATTTTTGCGCCGGGGATTCCCTTTGAAAATGAACGGTGTGCCCCCGCTAGCTGTGTCCGCTTCCATTTCATCAACTGGCAACGTGGAAAAGGTATTGTGTGTTGAGATTGGTTGTTGTTGTTGTTGGGCCAGTGGAGAAGCGCCCTTTAAAATTTCCGCAAAAGTGCGTTTCGAGTGTTCCTTTAAAGAGCGCTTCTGTTTCTCCCAGCGACTCTTGTAAGTTTCACAAGCTGAGAGCGCGTGTGGGGATCCTCCGCAATATGGACACTTATGCTCAGTCGCACTGCAGGATTTCCCCTCATGTTGCTCCCCGCAAGTGGCACAGCGCTCCTTGTTGGCACAATAATCTGAAGTGTGACCAACTGACTTGCATTTGTTGCAAGTCATGGGCTTTGGCACGAAGAGTCGTACAGGTAATCTTAATTTGTCCACCATAACGTAGTCAGGGAGGGCGGCACCAGCAAAGGTGACTCGAAACGAGTCTGACGGCGTAAATTTAGTTTGGTCCCCATCATGGGTGAGTTTCCCGAGTTGGCGACAGTCCAAGATCTTTACTTCCATTGAGGGAAGCTTCTTGAACTTGCCTTTTCCTTCTTTTTTTATTTGTTCGCTCGTCAGACCCGTTTCAGTTATCACCCCCTCAATTTCTACGTTATGGGAGGGTATAAATGTTCTATATTCGAGAGTGAAGTGTTGGTCAGCAACAATCTCGTTTGCGTGTTTCCGTTTATTCACGACAACCCGCAATTTGTTCGGTCTAACCCTGCGAATTTCAGATACAGAAGAGTATCTGGCCAGATCTTTCGAGGACGAGGACGAGGATTGGGTTGGATCGGAAACAACAGAAGGGGGGGAGCGAAATCGATGATGGGAGAGGGGGAGTGGAAGTAACAGTTGGTTCAGAAGGGAGGCTTGCTATTTTCTTAGAGGGGGGTTTGGAAGGATGAGCAGATTCGTCCCCAGAAGAATTATCTTCTTTTTGAGGGACTCGTTTATGTTTTTTCCCAGATCTTGTATGTGATTCATTATCGGAGATCTCCATCTCTGGAGATTCTCCACTATTCTCCATTTTACAAAAATTTGTGTCTTATTTTTAATCTATTATTGATTTTAACAATAATCTCAACAAAAAAAAAATAACAAAAAAAAAAAAAAATATGACGATAATGTTAAGCAATGAACATATGAGTTGAATAATAATATTAATATTAAATATGTGTACCTTAATATAAAAGTTGTTCCGATACTGCGCTCTACTGCCCTAACCAGGGAGAGACAGAGGCTACGCGCTATGGATCAACACAATAGCGCAAGAATAGCTCACACGGTCACGCGATGATAATTCCCGTTAACGACAGCCACACGATGGCGATCCCGTTATGCCGATGTTCAACAGCCGACAAGGGCTGCAAGCTGCAAGAGCGCTGCTTCCTTTGTTCCACTTCACAAAAGGTCAATTCGAAAGCGGACAGCAATGACCTTCACTCGTACACTATACCAATAGCACAATAGTAAAAGTGGCAACGCACAATACCGACACTGAACTTTACTCGTCAAGAGTTGGATAGCGAATGATGCACTTCAGGCGTTGATTGGAACAAAATTATTCACCCATAATCCGGAATCCGATCGAATTTAAAACTCGAACGAATTTCACATTTCAACCAAGAACGATTTTTGTACTCTGAAAATCCGTTCAGATGAAATCCAATCGACATAATAATAATTCATCCGTATTTGTGAAGCAATTTACTCTCGAATTAGCAGACCCAAAGGCAGTTTTACATTGTTGGAATTCGAATAAAAATGATTACTCGATGTTATTTGAACACTTATCTATATTTTTCCTAGAATTTCCGCCGAAACTTTATCAGTTTCAATTATATATCAACTATCGATCAAATTGCGAGAATGCAATATTTCGATCTGTTCGGGTAATTCGGACTCGATCGGATTTCAGACTACGGGTAGTCAACGAATTTTCCAAAATCGATCGCCTTTGTTATCGACAAATTGTTCAGACGAGATTGAATTTATCCTAACATTCGTTCATCGCCTCTTGCTTCTTGAATCTGATGCGTTTTTTCGGTGCTTATATCAAGCTCTATGCACTTGGACGCTGTATATATGGTGCCGTAATTAATAAAATGAACCTCAATTGATAAATAACGGAATAAATCGCCGGGCCAATTGATTTTGAAGATGGTCTCCACCGTCGTGATTGGAAAAATACGATGAAGTACATTTCGTACACGCGCGATGAGTAACGAATATTATTTCCAGTTTGATTTATTCAACGAGATATATCGCCGGCCGGATTGATGTTAGAGAGATTCTCTCGGTTGTCCTAAGTAATATGCATTGCCGTGATAGAAAAAATATGAATAAAAGCTATTCGCACGGACGATAAAAAATAATATATCGTAGGTACGATTGATTCTCTTCGTTACCCAAAAATGACCTCCGTCACCGTGATTAAAAAAATGAAAAAGAACTTCACGCAAAAAATAACGGAATATATCACGGGACCCTTCTATCCACGAATATCTTACTTAACATCCATTTCTTTCTCCTGGTGACTGTGAGGAGGTGGCCGGCATCGTTATAGACTATGTGAAGCACGAATCACCGAATCTTGTAGAATGAGAATGATATACTACTCTCAAGCCATTTCGCTGGTTCAGGTCAACCACGGAGAGCAACTACGAAGTGTACAGTCTATCCAACCTTATGCTCAAGCTAGAAAGTTAATTTCAATATATTTTATTTGCTGGAGAGGGTGAGAGGGAGAGAGAGTGAGAGGGAGAGAGGGTGAGAGGGTGAGAGGGTGAGAGGGTGAGAGGGTGAGAGGGAGAGAGGGAGAGAGAGAGAGAGGGAGAGAGGGAGAGAGTGAGAGAGGGAGAGAGGGAGAGAAGGAGAGAGGGAGAGAAGGAGAGAGGGAGAGAGGGAGAGAGGGAGAGAGGGAGAGAGGGAGAGAGGGAGAGAGGGAAAGAGGGAAAGAGGGAAAGAGGGAAAGAGGGAAAGAGGGAAAGAGGGAAAGAGGGAAAGAGCGAAAGAGGGAAAGAGGGAAAGAGGGAAAAAGGGAAAGAGGGAAAGAGGGAAAGAGGGAGAGAGGGAGAGAGGGAGAGAGGGAGAGAGGGAGAGAGGGAGAGAGGGAGAGAGGGAGAGAGGGAGAGAGGGAGAGAGGGAGAGAGGGAGAGAGGGAGAGAGGGAGAGAGGGAGAGAGGGAGAGAGGGAGAGAGGGAGAGAGGGAGAGAGGGAGAGAGGGAGAGAGGGAGAGAGGGAGAGAGGGAGAGAGGGAGAGAGGGAGAGAGGGAGAGAGGGAGAGAGGGAGAGAGGGAGAGAGGAATAAGAGAGGGAGAGAGGGAGAGAGGAAGAGAAGGAGAGGGTGAGAGGGTGAGAGGGAGAGAGGGAGAGAGGGAGAGAGGGAGAGAGGGAGAGAGGGAGAGAGGGAGAGAGGGAGAGAGGGAGAGAGGGAGAGAGGGAGAGAGGGAGAGAGGGAGAGAGGGAGAGAGGGAGAGAGGGAGAGAGGGAGAGAGGAATAAGAGAGGGAGAGAGGAATAAGAGAGGGAGAGAGGAATAAGAGAGGGAGAGAGGAATAAGAGAGGGAGAGAGGAATAAGAGAGGGAGAGAGGAATAAGAGAGGGAGAGAGGAATAAGAGAGGGAGAGAGGAATAAGAGAGGGAGAGAGGAATAAGAGAGGGAGAGAGGAATAAGAGAGGGAGAGAGGGAGAGAGAGAGAGGAATAGAGAGGAATAAGAGAGGAATAAGAGAGGAATAAGAGAGGAATAAGAGAGGAATAAGAGAGGAATAAGAGAGGAATAAGAGAGGAATAAGAGAGGAAGAGAAGGATAGAGAGAAGAGATGAAGAGATGTAGAGAAAAATCTTGAATTATAGAGGCTTTTAATTTTTTCCAGTAAATTCACCTCTAAGCTCGAAAAAAGGCAATTGGGAAAAGTTATCGTAAACTGTCGGCCTTGAGAAAGGTAATTTCAGACGTAGTCGCCGCTGTCGACTGGCTGCTAACTGGATACACAATGTTCAGAAACGAGTTAAGCTTGGCCGTTAGTTTTAAGACAGTTCAGAGACGTCTTGTTGAGAAGCAGCTCATTGGTAGGAGCTCCAGAAAGGTTCCAACGCTTACACGGAAGCATTTCAACCACGACCAAAATTTGCAAAACCGAAACGCTGGATTCAACGTCTTATTGTATCTGATTTCATATTGATTCCGTTGTCAAGGGATTTCAAAATTCTTGTTGGAAATCGAATTTAATCCATACTCAGATACTCCATACTTCAGATTCCAGATTCAAATTTCAGAGTAGAACCCGGATTCCAAGTCACATTCCAGAACACACATGGTTCCCGATAATATGACTGGGGCAGTTATGGGATAGTATTCCGTATATAGTATTCTGAATTCAGAATCAAGATTCCATATTATCTCCTAAACTACGGAATTTGAGCTTCAATTTACAATCCCACTCAGATGAAGGTCGGTGGGCGACCACCGCATGAATATTCAGCCCGATAATTGTTCCCATTCACGAAAGCAAAGCCCCCACAGCATTCCACAGCAGAAATCTGGAAATGCCACTCTCTTCTTCAGCAGTAGTTAAACAAAAGTAGCACACATAGATTTGCTTAAGCATCGCGGCCGGGAGACGCGATTATGATCGATCGCTTCTTCCTGCTGCACGTCTCGTCTGTGTGTTGACGCGAAGAAAGTACAAAACAGATCACATCTTCACTGTGCCGCTGCTGGAAGACACGAAAAGGTGTGTCCAATTCGATGTAGTCAAGGTCTCCGTCGTTTCCTTCACCCTTTCTCCGGATTCAGCCGCCGCAGCAGCAGGTTTAGTAATTACCAATTTTTCTGTAAGTCGTTAGCTATGCTTCACCATCAATCTTCGGCGGAGATTCACGGCGGCAGGATATGCCGCCGGTGATGATAGATTTTATCGAGTTCCCGTCTCGATCGAGTGTCAAGCGAACGGGTGTGATGATGCAGTGCTGCCATCATCGTGGGGCAATCCTTATCACCAGTGGTTGCTGATCGCTTCACAGGCGCGCGCATTTTGCATAACAATCTGGGCTAACAAGGTTGTGCTTTGCAAACCTTATCTTCGATACCGGAGGAGATGGATGGCGCAGTCGTGGTGATGTGTGTATTTGCATAGCTTATTAAAGCTAATCGACGCCACCACGGTTTGACGAATTGCCAGTGGGGTTCGTGTGGTGAACGAAAATGACCCGATCACGATTCCCCAAGCCTGGGACGAATCGATCGGATCTTAAAGTGGCGATGTGTTTTGAAGAATTACGATTGGAAATACAAGAGACGACGGCCTCAAGAGGGCGCGCTCGCTGGAAGGTGTTCTCGCGGAGGACGTTTATTACCGCAATAATTTGCGTCCTGAAAGTGGCACAAATCCACCTTCTGTGGACAACTTAGCTTGAGGAGCGCACTTGTCGATACACCGATACTGGGGGAATAATCGCGATCAGTGGTGGCCACGAATGGCCGGTGAACAGCTTATATCTTCACTGTGACTGCTGCTGCTGCTGCTGCTATTACTACTTTATGCAATATCCGCGCGGTCACGGTTTACGATGCAGAGCGTCCATAATTTTATTGAGATTTCTTAACGCAAGCTCGACGATAGGATGGAAAGCTGCTGCCATAAACAATCGAGTGTCATAAATATGGTGCCTTCTAAAAACTGTGGTGATAACATGTTTGCAACTTTGTTGCTAATGTTATTATAATGCAGGCAGTGGTACGTTTTGATGAAGTTAATGCTATGAATATTATTATTTTCAAAATTATTTTTCCCTAAACTGATACAGGTCGGACTCGATTATTCAGAGGGTTGATTTTGATTGTCACTGATTTATTTGTATATTGCAGTGTCGTAGTCAGAAATTGTCTGGCGCCCCCTGGGACAATGTTTTAAAAACCGAAAAAATATTCATCGCCTTGTTACAGCTCATGGACCAAAATACTATTCAAATGATCAAGTCAAATGCATGCTTTGTTGCATATTATGCACATTAAAGTGTCAATGAATGCATGGGAAAATTCTATCGTCGAATTTTCGAAAGGAACTTCCTGAAAAATGTTGATTCCCGCGAAACAATACCCTATGCAGGATTTCAGCTCAATCGAACTTTATTTACTAGTGTCGCACAGCCGTCCAAATTTATGCTTTTCCAAATCGCTAAAATCACACAAGGGATATTATCAAACATCGAATTTCGTGATTTGAATGACAAAAAAATCGAAATGACAGTAGATATCGACGCTCCATGAAATTTGAAGACATTTGGCATCAATTTATTTGTTTTAAAACTCCTGTTTCATGCACTCCCCTATTAGGTGATTTTACGTTAAACGATAAACTTTGGCGTCTTTGTGAATGTTGTATAGATTTTTTTAATTAGACTAAATTTATTAAATTACAAATTACTACATGGACTGAAAAGTCCCGGGATTTTTCAAAAGATGGCGCCATTAAAAAATGAACGAGATTCATTTCGAGAGGTTCATCTGTTGCTGACCGTCGACCAAAAACAGCGGCGCATTGATGATTCAACTGCCTGTTAGGCGTTGTTGAATCGTAATCGAGTGGACTTCTTTCGACGTTTTGTGACAATGGATGAAACGTGGATCCATTACCATACTCCTAAGTCCAATAGGCAGTCTGAGGAGTGACACTGAGGCATATTTCGAAGACTTAGTCGTTTCGTACTACAGAAAGGGAATCGAAATGCTGGAAACTCGCTATACCGAGTGTATTGCCCTCGAAGGAAACTATGTTGATGAATAAATACAGTTTTGTCCAAAAACCGATTGTTATCATTAAAAATCACGGGACTTTTCAGCCCATTTAGTAGTTATTAATGTTATTTCTTACAAACGTGAAACGTTATTAGCTGTCCCCGTGTAGCACCTGCTTGGACTTACGCACAACAGAGAATAACAGGGATACTATAACCGACGGGTGGCAACGTATATCTTTCGAGGAATTAATGCGACTAGCACTACTGAACATAGCACCTTCCAAACGAAATCAAATATTGAAAATGTTCATTCTATTCACAAACTATGTTAATGAAATTAACGATAGAACAGATGCTGGTGCACTTGCGTTCTACTTAAGATGCGAACTATAATTTTTTTGTTGTAAATACTCTTTTATACTATTGAAATAAACGATATATTTGACATAAAAAAAATTATAAATTAAAAAAATATTTCGAAGACTTAGATGTTTCGTACTACAAAAACGAAATCGAAATGTTGGAAACCCACTATATCAAGTGTATTGCCATCGAAGGAAACTATATCGAGGGATAAATACAGCTTTGTCCAAAAAACGTCCATGTCAGTACAATTAAATCGTTCTTTTTCTTCATATTTTGTTTGTTAAAACTTGAACTTATAGCGGACATTTCGATTACATATTCTGGACGAGGGATTCTCTCATTTGAAAACACAGTTTTTAAATATTCAATTTTGAATAAAACACATTTTGCATGTATAAACGTATTTTCATAATGTAATACGATTATTTTAGACTTGACCTAGAACTTGAGATTGAGCTAAGGTAGACTTACACTTCGTAGTTGCTACGAAAGTTGTAGCGACAGAACTTCTCTACAATGGGTTGGACAGACGATATTTTTTGTGAATAATCGTGAACGTGCATAGGGTAAATGATCTTGGTTTGTCCAGTCGAAAATATGATCATGGTTTGCCCACTTTTTTGAATGCTCTAATTCAGCGCTCCTGTGTCGAATTAGGCCTTCGAATGTTTCGAAACATATAAATGAAATTGCCTTTTACATGTGTTAGTTACGCCACGTCGAAAGGTAGGTTGGCGGGTATCCAAATAATCCTACATTATCGACAGCCCTACGACAGCTGTAAAGGATGATAGAAAAATAGGAAGGTTGAACAATAGACAAAGAAAAACAAAGTAACATTGAAGGTGAATTGAAATCTATCCTAAACAATACTTAATCTATTCTAAAACTAGTGAACGTATGCTAAAAAATTCTCCAGTTCATGATCTTAATTACTACTGGTGAGAACTTAAAATGAAATTTAACATATAAAATATGAAACTTATGTGTAAATTTATAGATATAGCTGATGAATTGAATTAAATTAAATTCAATCTACTGCAATATTCCTGCGACTTGAAAATAAGAGAACGAACAGATTCGGTTGTGTCGCTCTCGCCAGTTTAAAAGAAAATTTCAGCCAGAATTACTAAAAGTAAAAAAGAAAACTCATACTTAAATTTAAGAAGGTGCCTAATCCCTGTTTATTTGTATTTTAGGAATTTTATAACTTCATATCAAATAAATTGTAACGTGATTGGAGTTGATAAAATTTGAATTCATTTTTGCTGAAAGCAACAACATGATTTATAGTAGTTTGATAGTATATTTTTACGAAATCACATGTTTTAAAGGATTATAAAATACACCTTCTATTTGTGTCAATGCGCCCCTCATTCGAGCTAACTTTGAATCGATCACCAGATGATTATTCGGCACGTATTCAGACCTTTTCTGGATTACAACACTTATAAATATTGTAAACATAATGCTTGCTCACCATTTGTATCGGATTTACATAACTAAACCATTAAATTAACGCATTTTGATGAACTCAATTCTGATCATGAGTTGTCCAATTCAATAATGTTGTTTTGTCCACATGATTTCTATGGCAACCGCTTGGCGCGCTGCAGTTTGTTTATGTTTGTTTATGGTGTGCTTCGCGCATAGCAGAAGTATGGTTTTTCTGTGTTGATTGTGTTGAGGTGAACACTTCTAAAATGCCCAAGAAAAGGCAATATTCTGAAGAAAGCCTAAATTATGAATGAATCAATATGATGACAGTAAACTCAAGCAATAATAAATGCAACATCTAATTGTGAATTCGAATGTTTTCATTCAAAAATGGAGATTTCTAAAACCGGACAAACCATGATCATTTTTTGGGCAAACCATGATCAGAGGTGGTCAAACCATGATCATAATTCTTCTTTAAGGAAAATCGTTAAAAACATAAAAATTTGAATAATTTCAACACCTTATGGTAGTATTAGCAACTAGAGACTTTTCAACGAACCCAAACTCGTATCGATTATGTGTGATTTTCATGAAGAAAAATCGATTTGCATTTACTAGTTGCGTAAAAACACCCCAAATTGGACAAACCAAGATTATTTACCCTAGTACTCTTTCATTTTGGAACGTTGTAACAGAGAATATCGAAGGGAAACCTGTTGCCTTTTTGATAGTTCGGTCTTTTCACACAAATCACGATTCAAATTAATCATTTGATCCATTTTTGCCAGCATTCACTATGAACGATTTCGTTAGGTTTCAGTAGCTCAAAGTAGATCAAACGCCTATTCTGATCCCACCAAACACAGAGTACTGTCTTTCGTTGGAAATAACGATTTGGTCTTGCAACCGATGATGGTTCCCTTGGACTTACCAAAGATGTTTGACGCTTAGGATTCTCTGAACAAATGCACCTTTCATCGCGGGACACATATTTTTTTTTATATGGTGACTTTCAACACTTTTCAAATTTAGTTTTTACATTTTTAACTTTGGGATCAAAACATTCTGCTGCCGACGAACATTGTTTTTCATTCTTAAAGAGCTTTCGCATAATCCAAATAATGAGAATCAAATTTTCGTTCTTGATATACGAGGGCGGTCCGATAAGTACTTAGCCTCATCGCCCGATGGTGTCAGTATCGCAAGAGGGATTACTTATCCTGTAGTACATTCTCATAAACGGTTACTGTCAAAATTTCAACCGAATCGGATTCGTAGTTTTGTTTTGACCGTGTGTGGAAGCGGGCGTGTCCGCGGGTTTTAGAAAAATGAAAAAAATGGAAAATTTGCCGTCGTCACGGTCAAATTGGTCGAATTGCACTACGAACTGCTGTCCCATCCACTGTATTCTCCAGATTTGGCCCCGTGCGACTTTTTTTTGTTCCCAAACTTGAAAAAGTCACTCGCCGGGCAGAAATTGGAGTCGAATGAGAAGGCCGCCACGAAGGCCTACTTTGCAGACCTCAAGAAAACGTATTTTTCAGATGGATTGAAAAAGTTGAAGCATCACTGGTTCAACTGTTCCGAGCTCAAAGAAGACTATGTTGAGAAATAAATCGCCACTTTTCCAAAATTTTTATTTTTTTTTTTTGTAGAATAAGTACTTATCGGACTGCCCTCGTAGATTCTAACATGCAATATGAATATGGAATGATCTAATTCCTCTATATGATAATTGAAGTTTTTGATCATTTCGAGACACCGAATCCCTCACGGTGATCATTCATCGTTAGAACACTTTACCATAAATGAAGATCAAATTTTCGTAAACTCCCGAAGCTCAATTATTCGAGAAACATCATGAACTTCGATCATCACAATGGGCCACCCACCCATCAACAAAAAAAATCCCCAGCGGCTACAGATGTCAATCAATCAGATCCACTCCCAGGTCAATTCCCAATCAACTCTGCCAGCAAACATGCAAGTACCAATCATCCCATTCACGAAATGCAATCAACCGCGAGAACCAGTATTCCACTGCCTTCGTCGAGGCGGACAAAGCGTGCGTAGTTGTGCCGACGTATCGATGAACCACCGGACCGAGAACAATTTGCTTCAACCTAAATCCGGTTAATAAAAAAAAATAATTGCCGGTGGCGTGTATTTGCGCGTGCACTTACGCGCATGGTTTGACATGGTGTGCGATGCGCGGTGTACTTTTGCTATCGGTGCGCAAATTAGCCCCGCGCTCGTTTTAACATACACTCGGGCACGCGTGTGTGACGGTTAGATAAGTAGTAACACTAGCGCGACCTACGTCAATTTATGTTTCCGAAGAAAATGATCAAACGCAAGGTAAAATCTGGGTGCATTCCCACATTTTGATGACAATTTGTACAGTCACTTTCTACGGTGTTTGCCACTTTTTCAACCCAAAACAATGAAATGGGCCCCTATATCCAAAGGTAAAACGTAGCCCTACGTGAACAAAATGTTTCAAGAGCTCAATTCCTTATATAACCGACATTAACTACCGACAAAGTCACGAGTTGCACCGTAGCGAAAAAGTGTCATCCCAACCGTGACCTCAGACACATTCCAATAACCTAAATTTGATCAACCAAGACGAAAGCCACAATCATTCCTCTGTGTGCACCTGCTGCTGCTTCATCAGTCGTTGAAGGGAAGAGTAAAGACGTGAAGTGATGGATTGAAGAAAAAAGATTGTCGCCACCGAGCGTGGCGAACTAGTTCCGAGTTCCCGAGTCGGGTGCCAGGTCGTGACGAGGTACTCAAAAACCTGACGGTAGCGCGCCGATGGCACACTAATAATTTGCTACTTCTCTCTCGCTGCACATAAGCACAAGCCACAAAACGCTGGCAGCTTTGGAAAATTGAGATCAATAATCGGCTGCATGGGACTTGGTGTAGCTATCCAATTGTAGCGCTGTTTCGCGCTTTCGTGCCGCCGGTAAATTGGGATCAATTTCTGAACTCCCGTCGCCGGTAATTGAAGCCTTTGGCTTCGAAGCAATCGAATTATGCGAAAACTATAATGGAGAACCCCAATTCAGGGCGACAAGATAGGAACACTCGGCGTTGTAAATTATTATGATTAACCAGAACGAGAGATACGCGGTTTAAAAGGAGGAAACATTTGTCTGATCATGATGCTCTCATCATCACATCGCGGAATCTAAAAGGGGAAAAAATGACGGATGGCGGCGCGATTGGAAAGTGGCGGTAAAATGGAATGTCGACAAGATGAAAGGATTTTTTGTTACCTAGGCTGACCTTGATTGATGAGATTCCCCACTGGAAGGATACCAATTGATTCAAACATTTTATTTTTGCGGTGATCAGCTGTCGTTAACATATGACCTAACCAGAAGGTGGTGAGTCGCGATCGGCGAACAAATTGAGACACCTGACCTTCTTTGTATGGTAAATGGTACTTGTGAAGTGGGAAAGTCGAATAAAGCTCGAGAATAAAGAGGAATGATTTTGGATGAATTTGTGCGTGCGTATGTGTGCATACGTATGTTGATCGTGGTACACTGCCGTAAACCAGTTCAACTTTTTAATGGCACACTTTCGGAGCCGATATTTTTCGGGGACATGTTTCTCATGTTCTGATTTATTAATATTTCGAAATAGCTTAATTAAAGGTTATCCTATAGTACATACTATAGGATAACCTTTAATTAAGAAATTATAACTTTGAAATCTTTGGTTGTACAAAAAAAACTGCTTAAAACAAGTTGTAGGGAACTGTAGGGTTTTGTGACACTAACTTATAGCAAAATATTTTCTTCTATGCGAAAAATGGTAGATTTTTCATGTTCTTAGAAATGGGGACCAATTTTGGTGGATCGGACCAATTTTGGTTTTTCGGAGCAATCCGATCTTGCAACTTGAAACGGTGTTTTTGCAGACAAAGTGCAATGTTTGAATTTTCGTTTTTGATTAGGTCTCTCAGTGAGAGTGCCAAATTAGAAAACAGGTCATGATTCTATAAAATTACGTTAAGGACTCCCGAAAAACTAATGTTTTACTCGTAGTATTTTGTGTGCAAGTTCTCGGTATTAACATGTTCTCGACATGTTTCTGAATAGCAGAATGGTTGCAAAAACATTGGTAGTAGTTTTTCGAAGGTAACACGAAAACAAATTGTTAGAAAAAAAAACTCTTTTTATATAGGAGTGCCCTTCTTCCGATGTATGGATGACTTGTTGGTTATTATATGAGATATTCATATAGTTTTACAGAATTGAAAAATAATTTAAGAAAATTTTAAATAATTATTTAAAATTGATATTTTTAATGAAATTTGTGTATGAGAAAACATCCGAAAGCGAAAATCAATTTGATTTTTATTTATGGGGAGAGAGCTTGTGTAAATTTAGGAGTGTATTCGAATTTATTGATGATTTCTTCCGATCCGATTCCGATTCAATTTTCGTGAATTCGATCATTCTCTTTCCGGTTTAAGTGTTGTATCAAAGCTCATTTTAAGCCGGATATAAAGAAGGCAGCGGTGAGAGCTGTGTGTTCCTCGGTGGAAAACTGACGATGAAAATTTGTTCCGTATCGATTCCTGACGCCGCCGACGAACCCACACAGTCGATTAGCTTTAGATTTTTTGCTGCCGTTCTGGCAAATATTGTGTAGGATATAAATAAGAAATTTTGGCGGTTTTTTTAACCCCTATGTGGTTTAACATAGGATCTGTAGTGAAAAACGTTTATTCGTTTATTTCACGCCATCCTCAAAAGCTTCGAGATAAAAAATTGAAAAAAAAGCTGAATGTGCATCTCTCTACGGTGTACCAAGTAAAATTATCAAAAAAAAATTCATCAAAAATTAAAGTACAAAAAAAATTGAAAGTTTGAATCACCAAATCACCAGCTGTATTGAAAATATAGTATAGGGTACTAAATATGAAATTTTGACGGTAGTTTCATTTGAGTTTTTATATGGCACAACATAGGATGGTGAAATGGTGAAAAATACACCTTTTCTTTTTTTTTGCACGCCATTCTCAATAGCTTTGAAACAAAAATATGAAAAAAAAAACTAAAAGTACATCTTACTAAGGTGTATCGATCAATATTTTCAAAGAATTTTATTTTTAAATTAAATATTTTTTTTTCATTTTGTGATTCAGTACTACTCTAGTGTGTATTCAAATTTTTTCCTACATCTATTTAAGGTTTGTGTGATTTTTTTTCAGAATTTTTAGAGTGTTTTTCGCGGTACAAATATATATATATATATATATATATATATATATATATATATATATATATATATATATATATATATATATATATATATATATATATATATATATATATATATATATATATATTTTCCGCGTATTTCCGCGAGGTGTCGTTGTTAGCGCGTAGTTCTAGTTGTACTCTTTGTATCGAGTCATACTATAGCTTGTTGGAAAGGTATAATATAGTCCTCGACAGTGTTTTGTTTGCTTAAGTCGTTCGTGAGTTAAAGTGTCGCAAATATGGAGCAAAATAAATAGAAAATCCGACATATTTTACAGTACTACTATGACAAAGGCAAAAATGCATCTCAAGCTGCCAATAAAATTTGTGCAGTTTATGGACCCGATACAGTTTCCATTTCCACCGCACAACGATGGTTTCAACGTTTTCGTTCTGGTGTAGAGGTCGTCGAAGATGCACCACGCTCCGGAAGGCCTGTCGTCGAAAATTGCGACAAAATCGCTGAATTAGCCGAGAAAGACCGGCATAGTAGCAGCCGTAGCATCGGCCAAGAGCTGGGGATAAGTCATCAAACCGTTATTAACCATTTGAAGAAGCTTGGATTCACAAAGAAGCTCGATGTATGGGTGCCACACACGTTGACGCAAAAAAAACATCTTTGACCGTATCGACGCATGTGAATCGCTGCTGAATCGCAACAAAATCGACCCGTTTCTGAAGCGGATGGTGACTGGCGATGAAAAGTGGGTCACTTACGACAACGTGAAGCGCAAACGGTCGTGGTCGAAGCCCGATGAAGCGGCTCAGACGGTGGCCAAGCCCTCATTAACAGCCAGGAAGGTTCTGCTGTGTATTTGGTGAGATTGTCAAGGAATAATCTATTATGAGCTGCTTCCCTATGACCAAACGCTCAATTCGGACCTGTACTGCCAACAACTGGACCGCTTGAAGATAGCACTCATGAAGAAGAGGCCATCTTTGATAAACAGAGGCCGCATTGTCTTCCATCAGGACAGCGCCAGGCCACACACTTCTTTGGTGACGCGGCAGAAGCTCCGGGAGCTCGGATGGGAGGTTCTTTTGCATCCGCCGTATAGTCCGGACCTTGCACCAAGTGACTACCACCTGTTTTTGTCCATGGCGAACGAGCTTTGTAGTCAGAAGTTAGCCACAAAAGAGGCCTGTGAAAATTGGCTATCCAAGTTTTTTGCCAATAAGGAAGCGAGCTTCTATAACAGGGGTATTATGAAGTTGGCATCTCGTTGGGAACAAGTCATCGAACAAAACGGCGCATATTTGACTTAAGACAGATGACCCAATTTTGCTCTATATTTTTATGCGTCCGAGTGTTTTTTTTTTACATGTAGCGAGATTTTCTCTTGAAAAAACTTTTTTTTTATTTGGACATTTGCGTTGTGCTGTACAAATATATATGAGATTATTTTTACAATCTCATGAATATGGATTCAGATGGTTTACCATATTCATGAGAGTCAGCAGTACGATAGACCTCTGTGAGAAAAAATAAAGTCCTTGTGGAAAGATCATTTAGATTAATGAGAAGAACACTTAAAAAATCCAAATTATTATATTTAAAAAAAAAATTTATCTTACAATTGAAAGCCACGAATACAATAAAATAATCGATTTCAAGAAAATGAAAATAATAATGTAGACGATGAATAAAATTAAAATTTTTGTGTCTCGCAATGCTCTTCAAAATTCAGGAAAAAATAGGCCACATGTAGAAAAAAAGACACATACGAACGCATTTAAATAAAAATTAGAGCAGAAGTGGGTCTCAAAGTAATATTTTTCCAAAATTTCGAAATGCCAGAAAATATGTAAAAAAAATGTTGTACCGCGTATTTAAATTTTTTGTTATTATTGGTTTTTTGATGAAAAAATTGTTTGCAGATATTTATCGATACACCTGTACTTTCATTTTTTTTTCTTAATTTTGTCTCAAAACTATTGAGAATGACGTGAAAAAAAACGAAAAAGTACATTTTCACCATAGATCCTATGGTGTACCATATAAGGACTCAAAGATATAGTGCTACTGCCAAAATGTTTTATTTAGCACCCTACACAATATTTTCCAAACAGAAGGTGATTTGGTTTGGGGGCACTTTTCACTCCCTTACCCAGTCAGGCTCTTTGGAAATAGAAAAAAATATTTTTTTGGGCCGCGCAACACTGAAAAAAAATTGAAAAAAATCACACACATCTAGAAAAGCCGTATGAACACATTTAAATATGAATTAGAGCAGTACTGTATTTCTAAATCTCAAAAAAAAAAATTCAAAATGCAATATTTTTTTAGTACTTTAATTTCTGTTATGTATATATATATATATTTTTTTTTTTGATAATTTTTCTTGATACACCGTAGTGAGATGCACATTCAGTATTTTTTTTCGAAGTTTTATCTCGAAGGTTTTGAGGATGGCGTGAAATGGGAGAGGGAGAGGGAGAACAACACGCGACAACAACTCGTGAATCAATTAAATGTGAGGCAAGAAGCCTACATAAATTTGGATGCCAAGGGAAAGATCCATAAGATCGGAAAATAGGTTCCACATGAGCTGAACAAAAGCCCAAAAATCACATGTGAAATTCTGCTTGCCGGGTACGGAAGAAAGTCACTTTTCCATCCGACAGTGACTGGCGATGAAAAGGGGATCTATTTCGAGGATCCTAAGCGTCAAAGATCTTAGGTAAGAGCAGGGGAATCATCAACATCGCACGACTGCGTTTGGTGAGATCAAAAGGGCTCGATGTACTATGAGTTAATCAAACCTGGCGGAACCGTTAATGCCGACGAATGTTCAATTTGTATCGACTTGACTTCTTCCGACCACCATCTATTTGCATAGATGGAGCATGTACTTGCTAAGCAGCGCTCTTATTCTTACGAAAATGTGGAAAAATGGCTTGATGAATGGCAAAGGAATCACAAATTGCCTGAGAGATGGAAAAAATACATAGTTATCTATGGAGAATACTTTGAATGAGGTAGACTAGGGTCATTTTAATGCAATAAACGTACAGTCAGTACACTTAAGGCTCATTTTTGCTACCCAGCAGCAGCCGACTATATCCGTAGCATTCGTCTCGTTATGTAAAACGACGAACAAATAGGTAAATATGCATATTACCCGCTTTACCTGCAGGTTATCTGGTTGATAAACTGTAAGTGTCACGTATCTGTGCCCCTCGACCGAGACTTGGCGGGGTACTGCTGTCCATTTAACAATTAAGATCAATTTCGCGCGGTTAGCGTACGGACAATTACGATCCTCTCTGTGTGTATACACAAATAATAGATCCCTCTCATCATCATCATCATCATCACCATTAACGTCATCACCATCATCTTCATAATCGTCACTTTTCGGCTCTTATGGCAGCGTTCATTGCGCGGCGGTTACGTGATGCCCATTAGGTTAGTTTTGAAGTGGGAAATGATCTATTCGAGCATTTTTGATTGTTACACTGGAATTCGTGAGAAAATGCCCACAGGTGTAATAAGAGCGAAGAATCATATTTGTTCCGACAAATTGTTGGAAATGGACCTTGGACAATACCTTGTTGTTAGTTAATCATTTCAGTGAAAGTAACAAATTTTTGAGCACTTATTTAATAATTACAAGTTTTTTCCTCATATATCAGGATTGTTATTTTCTCCACGATATCACAAATAACGACGACTAGACACGCTGCTTTCCATAGCGTTGTCGTGTTTATATTTCGTGCTGTTGCCACGGAACGAAAACAATCGCGACCAGATTTGTGTACTTGAACTTGGCCAACCCCCAGCCGACAATTACGGTTCGCACGACCCGGGCCAGATCATGTTCAACACGTCCCCGCGTGCCGATGTGCACCGTCGTGTTTTGAGGGAGCCATTTGAATGGCGCACCGTGGTGAGGAGACGTTCGGTGGCGGCCGTTCAAAAGATACAACCGATATGCAAAAACAATATACTAAACCACCAGCCGACGACTTGTGGAAAAATATGTTTCAATGCTCTCTATTTTACCTCCCTTTTTCCATTGCAACCCACCGTCGGTCTTCGCTTTGCTGGAGCTGTTCAAGTTCGATCGTCTATGCGGCAGACTTTGGCTGCACCTTTTTGCAACCATAACAAAATGCAGAATATTTTCCCCATTTCCAAGCGAGAGGGAACCGTTGGTTGTCGTTGCAAACGTTGTGGCAGCGGTAAAAATTCTGTATGCGCATTTTTGTTTTTCTTCAAATGGAATGCTGGTCCCACCGCCTCCGCCATCAGCATTTTTGTCCACGGAACTGAGACTTTCCCTGGCGAGATCAATGATGAGATTTGTCGCGAATCACGGATCGAACCGAACTACACCCACCGGCAAACAAAAAGAGTTCAATGGCATCCAATGGCACACCATGGGCACAGGTGTGTGTGACTGTGTGTGTGTGTTTATGCACGCGCAGCATTCTTGCGTTCGTGCATGGTGGGATTAATTTGAATTGGTGCTGTTATTTCAAAAATTGAACTTCTTTGACGGCATGTGGTAGGTACTAAGGTTTACCAACTATTGATGCCCATTATCTCTCATAACGAAAGTGAAACGTTCGAAACTATTTCACAGCGGCTCGCGAGAGCTAACGATTTGAATTATTATTTTCTCCTCCACTTCCAGCTAGTGTTATTGTGCGTGTTTTGTACGCTGGAGATGATGATTAATGTAATTGCGACGAAAGGTTGTGATGATTGCAAACGATTCTCCCCATCACACCAACAGCGGCAGCGGTCGTTTTCGTTGAATTTTTTATTCACTCCAGCGAGCGGGCATTAGACCTGGGGTTAATGAGCTGTATGTGAGTCTCGAAATATGCTGCATAAGATCGCCGTGAAAAACAATGGTCCAAAATATTTATATTTCTTAATTGTTCACTCTGTAGGTGGAGAGAGTGTTAGTTCGAAAAATAGGCGGAGGTTATACGTCAGTGTTATGGACCCATAAACACCAACACGGCACAGGTTCAAGTGAATCGCATGTGGTGAATCACATTTCGAAAAAAAAATCGAAAGCACCCATGAAATCACGTTTTGGAGATGTGCTGGTAAATAGATTAGTTCAATAATAAAAGAAGAGCAGTCAGCTCGCGCAGTCCGAAGCCGCCGGACGCAAAGTTGTTCGTGTCCGTTATTGTGTTGGAACAATACCGTTATCGGTTTCGCTGAAGTGATTGTGTCGCTCTAACGGTGTTTTCTTTATTGCGAGAGTGAAGTGATAAGTAATCACAACCAGCGGGAGGGAGAAGTCCTCCACTGCGGGCGCTGTGAGCGTGTGCCGTTCCTCGTCATCGTATTGTGGTGCGATACACCATTGCTGTTGTGCCAAGCGATCATCACGTGGTTCGATTAGAGCACCGTTACAAATCATCCGCACCGTGCGCTTCAAGTATTTTAGTTTATATATATATTAGGTTAAGGATTTAAAAAAAAAAAAGAAAAAGTATAATTGTATATCTGCCATAATGGCAGAGTGCGATCCTCTTGATATGGACATTGAATCTGATGTTTCCTCCTCACTAACTACTGGGAAGTCGCTTAAACGCGTTCCCCCCTCAGACGATGTCTTTTCAGAGGAAGAGTTAATCAACCTCAACAAGCCCCCTTCAAGAAAATTGGCAAACTTTTCCACTTCGCCCCCTCAATCTCCCGCTCCCGCTTCCGATTATCTCCCGAACTTGCCTCCCAGCCCAACTGTTCCCGCTCCCGCTCAACAATCGACCTCGTCCTCCCCCTCAGTTGTCCCCTCTCCGCGTGTCAAGGTCTATCCAGAAGATGCATCTGGATCTGGCCCATGGGTTGTTTTCTTCCGGCCAAAACCCAACGGGAAATCGCTCAACGTCATTCAGATCATGAAAGATCTGACAAAAAATTATTCCTCCGTGGTCGAAATTAGAAAGGTTCGACCGAACAAACTGCGTGTTGTCGTGGCTGATCGGAAGCAAGCTAACGAGATTGTTGTCGACAATAGGTTCGTACTAGAATATCGCGTCTATGTGCCCTGCCATAACGTAGAAATTTCGGGGGTGATCACAGAAACGGGTCTGACGAGCGCATTAATAAAAGAGGGAGATGGCAGATTTAAAAAGCTCCCTTTGACGAAAGTTAAAATTTTGGACTGCCATCAATTAGGAAAAGTGTCCCAGGAAGAGGGAAAAACAAAATTCACGCCGTCCGACTCGTTTCGAGTAACTTTTGCTGGTTCCGCCCTCCCTGACTACGTTATGGTGGACAAATTGAGGCTTCCGCTGCGTCTCTTCGTGCCAAAGCCCATGACTTGCAACAAATGCAAGTCAGTTGGTCACACAGCAGACTACTGCGCCAACAAGGAGCGCTGTGCCACTTGCGGAGAGCAACATGTGGGCAAATCCTGCAGTGCGACTGAGCATAAGTGTCCATATTGCGGGGGGACCCCACATGAGCTCTCAGCTTGTGAAAATTACAAGAGTCGCTGGGAGAAACAGAAGCGCTCTTTAAAGGAACGCTCGAAACGCACTTTTGCGGAAATTTTAAAGGGCGCTTCTCCACAGGCCCAACAACAACAACATCCAATCTCCTCACACAATATCTTTTCCACGTTGCCAGTTGACGAAATGGAAGCGGACACAGCTCACGGGGGTACACCGTTTATTTCCCAAGGGAATCCCCGGCGCAAAAATGTGACCACTCCCAAAATTCAATCACAAGTCCCTCCGGTGATATCCCCTGTTAGCTTGCCTAAAAAAACGAGTGCAGCGGACAAGCAAAATCAGGTTCCTCCTGGCTTCCGTGGGAATAGTTCACCTTCGAACGACCCAGCACTCGAGGGGACATCAAAAACCCCAACTGTCCCTATTTTTCCGTCCAGCTCAACTTCCCAATCGGGATTTATAAAGTTGTCTGACCTTTTGGATCAAATCTTCAAGTGTTTTAACGTTTCCGACTCCATCAGAACCATTGTCATTTCAATGCTTCCAGTATTAAAGACAATTTTGCAACAATTGATGCAAACATGGCCCCTCCTTGCAATGATTATCCCTCTTGATGTCTAATTCAAATAGAGAGGTCGGAGATATCACTGTTTTACAGTGGAATTGTCGTAGTCTTATCCCTAAATTGGATACATTCAAATTTTTAATTCATAAGTTCAATTGTGATGTTTTTGCTCTGTCCGAAACTTGGCTTTCTTCGCGAGATGATCTCTCTTTCCATGATTTCAATATTGTACGCTTGGACCGTGATGACAGATACGGAGGGGTGCTATTGGGGATCAATAAGTGCCACTCATTTTTTCGAATTAACCTTCCACCTATTGGAGGGATTGAAGCTGTTGCTTGTCATGCAAACATCAGAGGCAAAGACCTCTGTATTGTCAGCTTGTATTGGCCTCCGAGAGCTGCGGTTAGCCGCAAGCAACTTGTTGACATGTGCTCACTCCTTCCTGAGCCACGATTGATCTTGGGAGACTTCAACTCTCACGGAACTGCCTGGGGGGAACAGTACGACGACAATCGTTCATTGTTGATATATGACCTTTGTAACAGCTTCAATATGACCGTTTTGAACACTGGGGAAACAACACGTGTACCTAAACCTCCTGCTAACCCAAGTGCTCTTGACCTCTCGCTTTGCTCGAATTCACTATCGTTAGATTGCAAGTGGGATGTAATCCAGGACCCCAACGGTAGTGATCACTTGCCAATCAAAATTTCCATCACCATTGGGTCGAATTCTTCTGAATCTATAAACATGGCATATGACCTCACAAGACACATTGACTGGAAAAAATATGCGGACGCGATTACTCTAGCCATCAATTCCAGAGATGGTTTACCTCCATTGGAGGAGTATAACTTCCTTTCTCGTTTGATCTATGACAGCGCAGTTCGCGCTCAAACGAAACCCAATCCAGGTTCCACCATTTTCCGAAGGCCTCCCAATCTATGGTGGGATAGCCAATGTTCCAAGCTTTATGTAGAAAAATCGAATGCATTTAAAGCTTTTCGGAAACGTGGTACTCCTGAAAATTTTCAAACGTATTTAGCCCTTGAGAATCAGTTCAAAAATTTGATCAAAGGGAAAAAACGTGCTTATTGGCGAAATTTCGTGGGAGGTTTGTCACGAGAAACGTCAATGAAAAAATTATGGAAAGTGGCTCGAAACATGAGAAATCGCTCTTCATCCAATGAAAGCGAGGAATATTCACATCGATGGATCTTTAATTTTGCACGAAAGGTTTGTCCTGATTCAGCTCCTGTGCAAAAATTTGTTCGAGATATACCACAAGATAGGTGCGATCTTGATTCCGAGTTTTCGATGGTAGAATTCTCTCTTGCTCTCCTTTCATGTAACAATTCTGCTCCGGGATCGGATAAAATTAAGTTCAACTTGCTGAAAAATCTCCCTGATGTGGCGAAACATCGCTTGTTGAACTTATTCAATCGGTTTCTGGAGCATAATATTGTTCCAGATGATTGGAGACAAGTACGAGTTATAGCTATTCAAAAACCCGGATAACCCGCGTCCGACTTCAATTCGTACCGCCCAATAGCAATGCTGTCTTGTATACGGAAATTGTTGGAGAAAATGATCTTGTTTCGCCTTGATCGATGGGTTGAAACGAATGGCCTACTCTCAGATACACAATATGGGTTCCGCAGGGGCAAGGGGACGAATGATTGTCTTGCGTTGCTTTCTTCAGAAATTCAATTGGCTTACGCCGAAAAAAAACAAATGGCTTCAGTATTCTTGGACATAAAGGGGGCCTTTGATTCTGTTTCAATAGAGGTCCTGTCAGACAAATTACACTCTCGGGGTCTGCCGCCTCTATTGAATAATATGTTATATAACTTGCTTTGTGAGAAACATTTGAATTTTTCTCACGGGGATTCGACAGTAAGTCGGGTCTCCTACATGGGACTCCCCCAGGGCTCATGTTTAAGCCCCCTTTTGTACAACTTCTATGTAAGCGACATCGACAAATGCCTTACACAAAATTGCAACCTAAGACAACTTGCAGATGATGGAGTGGTGTCTGTCGTAGGATCAAACGAATCCGAACTGCAAGGACCCTTACAAGATACTTTGAACAATTTTTCAACCTGGGCCATTGGGCTAGGGATCGAATTCTCCACGGAGAAAACAGAGATGGTGGTTTTTTCTAGGAAGCATAGACCAGCAAAACCAAAGCTTCAACTTTTGGGTAAACCGATCACTCATGCTATGTCTTTCAAGTATCTTGGGGTCTGGTTCGACTCCAAATGTACTTGGGGGGCCCATATTAGGTATCTGAGTAAAAAATGTCAACAAAGAATAAACTTTCTCCGTACAATTACCGGCACCTGGTGGGGAGCCCATCCCGAAGATCTTCTAATGTTGTATCGAACAACTATTCTCTCAGTGATAAAGTATGGCAGTTTCTGTTTTCAATCAGCTGCCAAAACACACCTCATTAAACTCGAGCGAATTCAGTATCTTTGTCTCCGTATTGCGTTGGGATGTATGCCCTCAACGCATACCATGAGTCTCGAGGTTTTGGCAGGCGTACTCCCACTAAAAGATCGCTTCAATTTATTATCTCTTCGGTTCTTCATTCGGTGTAAGGTTATGAACCCATTGGTGATCGGAAATTTTGAGCAGCTGATCGAGCTAAATTTTCATTCTGGATTCATGAGCTCATATCATGAATTCGTCTCCATGCAGGTTGATTCTTCTTCGTATATTCCCAACCGTGTTTGTTTTCCTGACTACATCAATTTCTCTGTACATTTTGATCTGTCCATGATGCAGGATATCCATGGAATTCCAGATTATCATCGATCGGGGATCGTTCCTACGATTTTCGAAGCAAAGTATGGGCGTGTCAATTGTGATAATATGTACTTTACTGATGGGTCCTCTATGAATGAGTCCACAGGATTTGGAGTGTTCAACAAATTTTTTAGCACCTCACACAGTCTTCAGTATCCTTGCTCAGTGTATATTGCTGAATTGGCAGCAATACACTGGGCGCTGGACAGCGTCGCCTCACGACCTGTTGAACACTATCACATTGTAACGGATAGTCTTAGCTCTGTCGAAGCTATCCGTTCAGTGAGGCCGGAAAAGCACTCGCCGTACTTCCTTGAGAGAATACGAGAAATTTTGAGTGCTTTATCCAGACGCTGTTATGTCATTACCTTTGTCTGGGTCCCTTCACATTGCTCAATTCCGGGTAATGAGAGGGCTGACTCATTAGCAAAGGTAGGTGCAATTGAAGGCGAAATTTATCAGCGTCAAATCGCCTTCAATGAATTTTATTCTTTAGTTCGTAAAAATACCATCGTTAACTGGCAACGCAAATGGAACGAAGATGAATTGGGCCGGTGGCTCCACTCAATTATCCCTAAGGTTAGCCTCAATCCGTGGTTCAAAAGTCTGGAATTGAGTCGGGACTTTATTCGCACCTTCTCCCGACTCATGTCCAATCACTGTTCGTTAGACGCGCTGCTTTTTCGTTTTAATCTTGCCGACAGCAATCTCTGCGGTTGTGGCCATGGTTACCACGATATCGAACACGTTGTTTGGTCGTGCGAGTTGTATCTTGTCGCCAGATCGAATTTAGAAAACTCCCTTCGGGCTGGAGGAAAGCAGTCCAATGTGCCGGTGAGAGATGTGTTGGCTCGGTTAGACCTTGATTACATGTCCCAAATATATGTTTTCCTTAAAGCTATCGATCTTCGAGTGTGATTGTTTATACATCCTTTTCCCTTCCTTTTCGTCCTTCGCGAGCTATCGGTTCCCTTCCTACTAACATTAGAATAAGTTAAATTGTAAATACATATTAGATGTAAGGATAGTTTTAAGAATTGAGTGTGAAGTGTCAGTGTGAATGAGAATGTGAATGTGAATGTGAGTGCGAGTGTAAACACACATCTCCTTACATCCCATCCTTTTCCTAATGAAAATGTGTCACCCTTCTAAACTCGAGTCGACCGCGAGTAATCGGTTTCCTATTTCATTAACCATAGAATTAAGGAAACAACATGTTGATATATGCTAGTTGAAATATAGTTTAGAGTTTGGCTCCATTAAACTTATGTAACTGAGCCTGTAAAAATAAACGGATTAATAAAAAAAAAAAAATAATAAAAATGGTTCTCAAATGGGGATCAACACTAGGGTAGGAGCCTACCTGTTGGTCTCAAATGTTCCTATCTCACGCCTCCACGAAGATCATATGACGACATTTTTAGATCGGGCGTGAACTGGAAACACACACCTGGTCTTGGCTCCGAGAACGGGTGTCGAAAGTGGCTAAGTGAGGGGGTGCGAGCGAGTCAGAGCGCTATATCTCTCCCGGGGAAGGCCTCCCGGGTCATGGAGGCCTTGCCAACCCGCTGTCTCCCGGGCAAAGGAGATACACCCAGAAAATGGAGCTACGTTCACGAAGAATACTCAGAATGCGATCGCCCGAGGAGGGTCCCCGAACTGGAGCTGGTCCTGGAACGGGCGTAAGAGCGAGCGGCCAGCGGCTGGAGGGCGATGTGCAAGAGCGGGCCACCAGCCGGGTTCAACCCGAAGAGCTACCGCCACACGGAAACAGCAGCCATCGACATCACCAACGAAACGCTGCGCCTACGAGGCGTGTTGCGACTGTCAGACGACAGTCGTCCACACTTGTGGGTACTACTAGGCGACGGATCATGTGGACACATGAAATGAATGAATTCGTGATCCGCGCCTATTACATCTGCACTGCTTTGGAGACGGACATGAGCGGTCGCCCTCGAATACTCGCAATGTTCGAGGAAGCGTATCCAGAGTTCGTCGGGAGGCTTGACCAAAACGCGATGAACGCGAGGCGTAGAGCGATTGTACGCAACAATATGCTCTCCCAAACGCAAGTCGACGAGATCAAGCAGCAGGTGCAGAGAGAACTAAGCTCCAGAACAAGCAGAGCAAGCGATGTGTCGAGACGAAGTTCAGTACGGCTGAGCAATTCATTCGCGAGTGGGGCACGCGAATCAGCACCAGTGGAGGCCACAGTACAACAACCCCCTGAGCCGGAAGATCCACAGCCAGATCAACAACTACTACGCGATCTGGTCTTCCATTACGACGAGGCGATCTCACAGTTCCGCGACACGGACCCTTTGTCGCGCCCCAGGATCCCGAAGTTGCAGCATTCCCGCAGGCTGACAAGTGCAGTAAAGCTCATGAACGAGCACGTTCTTCCGCTGCACTTGGTTGATGCTGAGAACATGGAGGAGCTGCAACTGAAAGTTTACTGTGCTGCTGTGGCGACCGCCAAAAGTTTAGGATACCGTATTAGGCCAAGAGGCGGACTGCTCCAACATCTCCGTGAAAGGCGTGAGCCTCCATGGCGAAGGAGATTGGAGCAACGGATCCTAAACAAGCGCGCCGCAATTGGAAGACTGATGGCGTACAAAAGAGGCAGCAGATCGGCGAAATTATGTCGCCAAGTTGCTGTGATCGTGCGGCCTACTGAACTTCGCCAGCTGGGAGCTCACCAGCTGACGGAAAAACTCGACACACTGGTACAGCAATTGAGCGTCCTTACAAAACGGCTGAAACGTTACTCTGACTCTGCAAAGCGCCAGGAACAAAATCGGATGTTCAGAGATAACGAGAAAGCGTTCTACGACCACATTAGCGACGAGAAGCCCGACTACCGCGAAGGTTTGCCAGATATTAGCGATGTGACGAACTTCTGGGCTGGTATTTGGGAGACCCCAGTAGAACATCGCGACGGGCAAATGTGGTTAAGACGGGAGGAGAAGAGTTGTGGTGAAATTGGAGAGATGCCAGCTATCATCGTCGGAGAGAACGATGTCCGCGAAGCCTCGCGGTACCTGAGGAACTGGGCAGCACCGGGCCCCGATGGTGTCCAGAACTTTTGGCACAAGAAGCTGACCGTCGCACATCCAAAGATAGCTGAGTGCTTCAACAAGGTGCTACGTGACCCACACAACCTTCCTGAATTCGCCACCCGTGGCGTCACCTTCCTCCTCCCGAAAGACAGCAACACATTGAACCCATCAAAGTACAGACCGATAACGTGCCTATCGAGTCTGTACAAAATACTGAGCAGCATAATTACCGCCAAAGTTTCTGCTCACTGCGAACAGCATCACATCATCGCAGAAGAGCAGAAAGGATGCAGGAAAAATACGCATGGCTGCAAAGACCAGGCCATCATCGACGCAGCCATAGTCGGCCAGGCGGTATATAACCAGCGGAACCTAAGTATGGCCTACATCGATTACAGGAAGGCTTATGACTCCATACCTCACTCGTTTCTCGTCCGGGTATTGGAGCTCTACAAAATTGATCCCGTCGTCGTTAGGTTCCTGCAGCATGCGATGAGGCAGTGGAGTACGTCTCTGCACCTCAGTGATGGGGAAAATGTGTTGCAGTCTAGAACGCTGCAGATAAAGAGGGGGATATTCCAAGGCGACTCTTTCAGCCCGCTTTGGTTTTGTCTGGCACTGAACCCCCTCAGTAGGACGCTCAATAGAAACGGTCATGGCTATAAAATAAGGTATGGCGACGGCGCCCACGAAGAAGTGACCCATACCTTTTACATGGACGATCTCAAGGTCTACGCTGATTCACGTCAGCGTCTAGGTGTAGCTATCCGGGTTGTCGAAGACATAAGCAGGGACATCTGTATGGAGTTCGGCCTCGACAAGTGTCGCTGTGTCCACCTGCTGAAAGGACAACTTACCGAATCCGGAGGCTACGAGGTCTATGACGGCGAGTTTATAAGAGACATGGTTCGTGGCGAATCCTATAAATATCTTGGATTCCGACAGCTCACCGGGATTCGCCACTCCGACATCAAGACGGAGCTGCGAGACAAGTTCTTGAGTCGAGTGAACTGTGTCCTGAGGACTTTCCTCAACGCGGGGAACAAGGTACGCGCGATCAACACATTCGCGGTTCCCCTGCTGACCTTCAGTTTTGGTGTAGTCAAATGGAGCAAAACTAACCTAGAGGACCTTGAGAGGAGGATGAGGAAAGCATTCAAAGAGGCCGGAATGCACCATCCTCAATCGGCACTGGAGAGAGTTTCACTACCACGCAAAGAAGGGGGACTTGGAATCGTCGACATTTCTGCACTGTGTGTTGCCCAGGTACGACAACTGCGCGAGTACTTCGCAGAACGCGCCAACCAAAACGCGCTATACCGGGCTGTCTGCGCCGCCGACAGAGGATACAGCGCTCTGCACTTGGCGCAAGCGGAGTACCAACTCAACTGCAATCTGCAGACAGTGGAGGAGAAGATTGCAGCTTGGAAGCAGAAGGCAGTGCATGGTGCCCACCCCCATCAACTGGACCGGCCACACGTCGACAAGGCCGCATCTAATCTGTGGCTAACGCGTGGTGAACTCTCTTCAGTAGTAGAAGCCGACATGATAGCCATCCAGGACAGGATAATGCCGACGAGAAACTGCAGGCGGTACGTCTGGCATCAAGACGTTGATGACATTTGCCGGATGTGCCATCAACCAGGTGAAAACATAGAGCACATTATGGGAGGCTGTCCCGTTTTGGCCAACGCAGCCTACACCGAGCGCCACAACAACGTGGCCCGTATTGTTCATCGACAACTGGCGCTCCAATGTGCTCTACTGGAAGACAACGTACCAAACTACCGGTACCTGCCTGCACCTGTCCTGGAAAATGACCGTTTCAAGCTGTACTGGGATCGCACTGTTCTGACCGACCTCTCGATCCACCACAACCGCCCAGATATAATGGTTTACGACAAGAGCGACCGCAAAGTCACCATCATCGATGTCGCTATTCCACTGAACCAGAATCTGGAGGAGACCCACGGTCGCAAAATCTGCAAGTACCGACCATTGGCCGTGGAGCTCAAGGAACTGTGGGGGCTAAGGGAGGTCCCAAGAATTGTTCCAGTCGTTCTCTCTGGAACTGGAATTATCCCGAAGACACTTCTGGAAGCGCTAAAGGTGTTGAACATCGAGAAGGAATTGGCCGGCATCCAAAAGTCGGTCATCCTTAGCACCTGCGCGATTGTCCGACAATTCCTCGGTCAGGACTAAAACAGCACGAGCATGCAGATACGTGCATTCCGCAGAGCCTAGTCCCCCTTTGGCATTCAGAAGCCCGGGGGCAGGTGAAAATTCTGGCTAGGTTCGCCTAGTTAAGAAGTGAGATAAGTCTGCCAAAAAAAAAAATAATAATAATAATAATAATCTGCCAAAGAAAATGATGAAATCTGCTACAACACTCTACATGTTTTCAACATCGGAATATTTATGTTTCCGAAATATCTCTGATCTATGTAAAAAGATCTGTCGAAAAATTAGCCCTGATTTTGCTCAAAATGCGAGGCAAAATCAGACTTAAAGGGTGTGTCACATCAAATTGCATCACGGAAAAAACGCTGTAGAAATTTAATTTTTAGGAATTATATCTTCAGCTTTCGCTTATAATCAGATAAGAGTGTATAGATCACGTTGGCCATGCTTCACTGTAAATTTTTCGTAGATTTGGAAAAATGTCGTCAAACGAAAAAGAGCGTCGTGAATTAATCCTGTGCACTCATTTCGAGAATCCGGAGTTGTCGGGACATCGGTAAGATGCTGGGAATCATCTAATCCACGGTCAGCAGAGTACTAAAATGATACTTCGAGAACCTAACCATCGACCGGAAGGTTAAGAACGGCAAAAATGGATGCTCCGTCAGTGAAAAAGATCTCAAGCGCGTAGTTTAGCAGTTTAGACGTGATCCGAGAAGTTCGGTCCGGGATGTCGCCAATAAGCTGAATTTGTCAAGTTCATTCGTCCAGCGGACCAAGCAGCGGGAGGGCCTGCGTACATACAAGGTTCAGAAGGCTCCTAACCGCGACGGAAGGCAAAACATGGTGGGGAAGACGCGAGCCCGGAAGCTGTACACCGAAATGCTGACGAAGCCGCATTGCCTGGTAATGGACGACGAAACCTACGTCAAAGCGGACTTTCGTCAGCTGCCGGGCCTGTTGTTCTTCTCCGCAGAGGACAAATTCAGCGTTCCGGAGGAGATTCGCAAGCAGAAACTATCCAAGTTTGCCAAAAAGTACATGGTGTGGCAAGCGATCTGCTCTTGCGGAAAGCGGAGCGCCCCCTTCGTGATGACCGGCACGGTAAACGGGCAGGTTTACCTTAAGGAGTGCCTACAGAAGCGCTTACTACCACTATTGAAGCAGCACGAGGGCCCGACCATCTTCTGGCCGGATCTCGCTTCGTGCCACTATTCAAAGGACGTGTTGGAGTGGTACGAAGCCAACGGGGTCACCTTCGTGCCAAAGGCCCAACGCGCCGGAGCTTCGCCCAATAGAGAAATATTGGGCGATTAGGAAGCAGTCCCTCCGGAAGAACCCAAAAGTTGTCAAATCGGAGGCGGACTTCAAGAGAAAATGGATTTCTGTTCAAAAAAAACTACAACCTGACGTTGTACAGAACCTTATGGACGGGGTAAAGAGGAAAGTGCGAGCATACGGGCTTGGGCTCGAAGTATGAATAAAAAGAAAATGCCAAAAGTTGTTTAATAGTTTTTATTTTACTGTCTAAAATTTTCAAAAGGATCGGTCTACTGGGCGAATTTCTACAGTTTTTTTTCCGTCATGCAATTTGATGTGACACACTTTAATTAAATGAAAGATCAAAATCTCAAAAACACTCAATTTTCCATTTTTTAAGATATATTAAGCTAGGGAAAAAGAAATCCATAATTTTCTCGGTAGATAATGATAATAATAATAATAATAGAGGTCCTGCCTCATTTCCCTACATAGGTTTGAGTTGGTGAGATTATTTGAAAAACATAACCACTGTGGAAAAAACGAACTGATTTAATCTACAGATATGAAATCTCCTTTTTGTGCTATCGGACTCTCACTCAGCTTCATCTGTTCAAAAGTTTCATTGGAATGCTTGTAACAAGTAAACAGTAAATCTTTCAGTTTTATCAAGTCACATAAAGACGCGTTTGTTGTCCCGTCAAGCCATCCCACAGCATCTTCTGAGTTGACTGAAATGGCTGCAGTGATCGGCATCTCGCTCAATATCGATCATACAATTTCAAATTAATGCTCGTTGTCAAGGTAATATTTCACACTAAAAAAATCTTTTGCTGTTTTTTGTTTCTTTCATTCAGTTGTGAGTTACAGGATGTTAACAATGGAAGTCAACAAAGAGAAAATTCGGTACATTTAACACTCTTTTTTTGAGAAAGGCGAAAATGCAGGCCAGACCTTTGAAAATGTGAATGGTGTTTCTGGTGCCGATACTGTAACAACGTGCAGTTTAGTTTTTTTAATTTTATTTATTTTTTTTATTTTTTTAAGTGCAAAACACTAAAATCAGATCTCTACTGTCAACAACTGGACCGTTTGAAGCTAGCGATTAACCAGATACGTCCAGAATTGGAAAACAGAGCAGGTGTTGTGTTCCATCAGGACAACACAAGGCCACTAAATTGACTCGCCAGAAACTCCGGGAGCTTGATTGGGATGTTTTAATGCATCAACCATATAGTCCGTACCTGGCTTCAAGCGATTACCACCTTTTTCTCGCGTTGCAAAATATTATTATGGAAAAACTAGCTGACCCGGCAAACGTTGTTCTGCCAAATAAATTATTTCTAGTGAATATTTTGGTGATTGAATAAATAATAACTAATATATTGTAAGTATATTCGAATGGTTATTCGTTTTTGATTCATTCGTTGATGAAGATCAAATGAATATATGGCGATAAGAGCTATGACATACAAAGGAAATGAGCGCTTTAGACGATGACTGCCGACAACAATAAAAAAACAAATCATTCAAACCATATTATTCCAATGTATTCATTTTCGTAAGTGATATGTTTGATGTAAAGTGGTAATATGTTAATATATAAAAAATATATTAAGTTTATATGTAAAATGTGAAGTGAGAGAAAGTAATGTATTTCTGTCTTAAAGTAGAAAATGAAATAATGAAAATCAATATTATTTTTGTTCAATTACGATCTCGTTAGTGAAAAATAGGTTTCCTGAATGGACAGCCAAGTTCATGACTGTTGGGTCCAGTTCATGAATTGTGAAACCAAAGATTTGACAGACAACTTTACTGGTGCTGATATACGGGCCAATTTTTTGGCACATTATTTCGTCGTACTCATTCAATCGAGAAGTAGTCATATCGATATTCTGAATTTGAAACACAGCCATATTGCTTCCCTTATTCACGTATATTTATTTGTATTTAATACGAAAATTGAATGTCTCATTGCTCAGCTGAGGCGAATATGGTACTACCTAACGATTTCCAGTCCGTCAACGTCTGCGGCACTGATATTTGTCAATGGTTGTCCATTTCTTCGTTTTTATATTGGATATCCACCTACCCTTGTGATTGTGTGTTTCCATCTGCAACGCAAGACGGTAAAAACTTCAGATCACCGCATGGACCATGAACCATGTTTGTGGGAACAATATCAAACACTAACGGAATCGGTCTGAAAGCCGATCGGATTCCACGGATTCCACGGATTCGACTCAAATCTAATCGATCCGAAAGCATTTTTACATCGTTAACATTTGGATGAAGATTATTACTCCATGTTGTTTGAATACTTAGATGACATAGTCCGGACCCTCACTCAAATTTGTTTTCTATATTTTTTAATTACATTTCCGCTGAAACTTTAACATAATATAAGAATATTATCAGACACAATTTTCGTACACGGTTTATACCCACTTGCAGAAAATGTATTACTGTGTTACATACAAAACATATATTAGCATATATTAGCTGATTTCCATCAATATTTTTCGTTTTAAAAGCGTGTTTATTCCACCCGAAAATCCGTTTCTATTTGTACAGAAGTTGTACATGAAGCTCAATGTCGTATATGTCAAATTGCCATGCATTGTCACATTTTCACAACTTGATTAGACTTGAGCCGAACGGATTACAGAATGAAAAATGCGATCCGTTTGAGTTATTCTGACTCGACGGTATTTCAGAATACGGGTGAATAGTTGATGAGTAGACGGATCTGGAATTTCCGAGGCGATTAAACTATCGATTTCCATAACAACGCATTGCTTTTTAGCCTGAAAATAGGTTTCCAGTAGCTCGTCGATGCCCCTAGCTTTAGACGAATTGAGGTGCCTTCCTCATGTGTGGGTGAAAGTTCGATGAAGCGTACGTACCGCCATTTGTCATTTAACAATGTAAATAAATTAGTCCTGTTGGAAAATTGAACGTCGGTTAATTTTTTATTCGAATTTTTTGTGTACAAAAATACTAAAATCGCGAAATAAAAAAAAATAAATGGGACGAGATGAAAATTTGGGTTCTTACGTTTTTTTTCTGAAACCTAATTTAAAAAAAAAATACGCAAAACGTTTATTCAGAAAAATGATCTTTTGCATAGTGTCACCCTAATCAGTATCCACGACACGAGATTTTTATATATAGAGATTAACTTTAGAATCGCCTCACGGGAGGCGATCTGGCGTAGTTGTAACATCCATACCTCTCACGCAAAGGTCACGAGTTCAATTCTTACTCCCGACATTCTTTCAAAAATGGGAGTAGTGACGTACCACATATATGCTGAGTCACTATAATAGAGAAAAAAATCGGCGCACCAGTTTTCGATCTTTTTACATCAAATAAAAAGAATCCGAATTAAATTTGTATGATTTTTTAAAAACTTCTAGACGAAAATTTTGTGAAAAAAATGTTTTTATTGTTTATTATGCGTCGATAAAAGAAACCCTTGCTTTTTATGAAAATTTTATAGTTTTTTTTTTTTTTTTTATCTGTATTATAGTGATTTTCAACTCATTAGGCTGGTTCGTGGAAGAATGTCGGAGTGAGAATTGAACTCGTGACCTTTAGCGTGAGAGGCATGGATGTTACCACTACGCCAGATCGCCTCCACATTTTATAAAGATGTGACAGAACAGATAAAGCGTTCCTGAGATTTTCATATTTTGTTTAAAAAAAATCTCAGCTTTTCAATGTGATATATATATATATATATATATATATATATATATATATATATATATATATATATATATATATATGATGAACAAAAAATATATTTTAAAATTTTATTATTTTAACGAGTTGGTCTTATGGTTTATTTTTGGATGTCAAAATGTGACCATTTTATAGTCGAATTTCCGATTATCGTCTTGTTTTCAAATAAATAATCTTTGGAAGTTGAGAGCGGCGTGGATATTGTACGAGCGCTTCCCGTGAATTGTGCTTTCACTCTTGTTGGCGGCTCAATGGAGTGCGCAACAATATCGGTATGGAGCTCAATCCCAAGCAAAGCAGCTTCACAGCTTTAAATTCAGATTCTGCTTCCGAGTGAGATTTGAAAGCGATTCATGGAATTCCTACTTCATGATGAACTGTAACACAAAGCTCGCTTTCCGAAACTTCGTAGTTGCAATTTTATAAAGCGACGTTTTCAGTTCGCTGTCAGTTAATCATAACATGTGTCCAGTTTGAATTGCTTTAAAAATTTCTATTTCCTCTTTAAACGATTTTGATCGTTTTTGTAATTTCCGATGAAAATGACCAATGCACTCCAACATTCCCTCCTTCATTGTTGGCTCGAAGGTCGTTAGCCTGGTTTGCTTATGTTATGAAGAATTCTCCTTTCAGTACTAAATGTTTAATCGTTGGATTTTAATAAAAACCTTTTGAATAGCCATTTCAACTAGATTGTTCTTTTCTACAGCAAGAAACATTACCAGTGCATTGTGTCTGTTCACAACGTTACTCCAAGATGGTCCTTTGGTTTGCAAATAGTCTGCGCTAGATCTACCTCATGTTATAGAACGCACCAGAAGCACAGATAACACAGAAGTATTAAATAATAAACTGCTGGTAGAAGGGACCGAGCAATTGATCTAGTATTCGAGTCGCATAAAACTCCAGTGTCTGTTATCAGCTAATGAATTGGTTTGGCAGCATTATAATGAGCACTCCATCGAGTTTACGACAATCTTTTTAACATCACATCTGTATGACTCAGAAACATATCTCAGCAATCAGTTAAAACTGTGAAAATCGAGTAAACAGATTAAACAGTTCTCAAAAATATCACAACTGTAGATTCTCAGCAAAATCATGTTGTTCTCATAAACTTAAAGAATTGTTAACAAACCGTACGGGTTTTTTTTTGGTTTTGCTTCCTCAACAAAACCTGAACTCCTTCATTTGATCCTGGCATGGATGGAGCGGTCGATATACTGTGAACCAGTTGTTGAAGGTTGTTGTTATTCAAATCTGCCGCTTTTCCCACCCAAAACGAAGAAAATAGAAGTGGATTATATCTGTGGTATAACCGCAAGGTTAACACAGGACTATCGTTGGCTTAGTAATCATTTGTTTGAAGTTGTATCTAAATCAATTCTCAATAAATGGATATTTGGTTGGTTTTCCCTTGGAATCGTCTTGTTCAAATGTATACGAAATAATATACGTTCGCTTGTGTACGATCTCGGCTGTAGAATGACAGAAACTAATAGTGTTCTAAAAGCATAACGTTTGTAGCGCATAAAGGAAAATATTTTTAAAAAACTGGGAACAGGTCTTTTTTTGACACTCAAATCCTCAAGACGTGTTTATTCAATCCTCCGTACACTCGAAATATATTTTCTGTAATATAAAAAATCACGGAAACATTAAGTTTACTGTCCAAATGTGCATCACCCCTCGGTGCATTCAAAAGCGAACGATTTTGCATGTCTGTTCATCACGGTATCAAAAGAGAAAGTGACAATAGTTGACCAGCCAACATATTTAGCATCATGCATATACCGAAGACCAATTGAGACTAAAAATAAATTTCAAGAAGCTATCTATGTTTATAATAATTTAAATAGATCACTCTCGAAACAGTTTCGAGCTATTGAAACAAGTTTTTGTGATCAATAATTTAAAAAATATCATTCGTAAACATTTTATCTATCTTATTCGTTATACCACTTCGTAAATCCGGCAGAGAGATATTAACGCTCAAAACCTTGTACCCCGAACGAAACCCCCTCGTTTTCGAGACTTCGAACTTCGAAAAATAGATATGACGATTTTCATCGTCACCCTGAACCATACGTTTTGCCTCGTATTCCGAAAAAACGACAAAGTCCCAGAGCGTCGATTTTTTGACAAAAAAAAAATTTTGAGATGACAGTAGATCTCGACGTTTCATGCAATTTGAAGACATTTGGCATCAAATTTTTTTTTCGAAAACCCCGATTTCCCCTTGGGTGATTTTTTAGTTTTCAAAAAACTCAAACTTTGACCGCTGTGCGACACTAGTAAATGAAGTCCGATTGAGCTGATATTTTGCATAGGGTACTTTTTCGTGGGAATCAACATTTTTAATCAAGTTCGCTTTGAAAATTCGAGATGGCCATTTTCATTGGCACTCTAATACTTATCATGGTCATGGGTGTCACCCCTTTAAGGGTGACACACGGGGCGGAACGCCAAAATCGTTCATTTTTTATTGTTGAGCAGAGAGATTTTAGATTTTCTTTTTACACCCTATATATTCCAGTTAAACGTAGTTCTACGTTAAAAACTATATGAATTCTCGCGTAACTTTTGAAAAGGTCCTATGTAACAAATGTAAACAAATCGAGTTAATGGATGCACGCTATTAGTTTTCAATCATTGAATGTATTACAAAAACAATCGTTCACGTATCTATCTTCTTCATCTTTTTATCGCCGATACAAAAAATATCCAATGTACAGATTCGGATTTTATGCGCCCGGCTGTTACTTCGGACGCCTCTTTTCTCCGAAGCCGGAAACGTTCGAAGTAACAAAGCAGTCAAAACAATACGAAGTCGTACTTCGGTCGTTTTGAGTTTTTGTTCCTTACAGGTGTTGTTACCGATTTTAGTGCAATTCGACGAGTGATAACAATAATAATCTGCCTTTAGAATGAAATGCTGTTATTTGGATTGTTGTTTAGTAGTTAGTTTCAAATTCTTATCGTGCAACGTAATATGTCCAATGTGCAAATGCGGGCAGTCAAAAGGTCCAATGTAACATTTTTCGCTGCTAGTCTTCAACTTTAATCTCAAATCACGGAACAACAGTTACGATTGGTTTTTCAGAGTTATTCTTGACTGCTAGTGGTGAAAGTAGCGATAAAGATCGAAAGCTTTTAATACAATTCGCGGGATAATGTTTGGGTCTTCAACTTCGTTTTTCTCGAGTTGACGAAAATGTTACATTGGAGTATTTCAAAAGTTACGTGAGAATTATTGTTCTGTGATGAAAAAATGTTAACTCTCTGAAAAAAATATGTTAACACCTGCAGTATTTTTGGTTTCTGTCAAAAGTTTTTTTTTTTATCTGTATTATAGTGACTTTCAACTCATTTGGCTGGTTCGTCACTTTTACTTCCATTTTTGGAAGAATGTCGGGAGTGAGAATTGAACTCGTGACCTTTAGCGTGAGAGGCCTGGATGTTACCACTACGCCAGATCGGCTCCCTCTGTCAAAAGTAGAATTTCGGGGAGTAGTTAATTTTTTCGTCCTAAAAAGCTCATAATGTTGGGGTAAAAGGTCGAAAATTGATCATGTGGTTCATTTCTAAAAATTTGAAACACAAACTTACACTCACGCACATCCAAAAAAATTAGAAGATCAAAACCTACAGTGGCTACGAGACAGTTTTATAACTTTAAAGTTATCTCTGAAGCCAGCTCACTAGCTGGATCGAGAGCAGTCTGGGTTAATAATTAACTTAACATTTTTGTTCTACTTCGTTTCCACCAGTACTGTACTTCATATTCCATGAATGCTGTTTTAAAGCTAACAACTTCGTATTTCAGTTCAACATGATAGCAAACCATAAACTGAAGAATAGCCGCTACGGGAGAATAACTATTATACCGCTTTTTTGTCTTTTCTTCCCTTAGATAGATTAAAGGGTTAGTCTGGTGTACAGTTATTCAATAGTTTGTTTAAAAAATATACAATTTTATATAAATTTAAATATTTCCAATTAATTGATGCAAACACCTTTGCGATCTATTATCAAATAGTCGGGTTATAAGGGTTCGAAATCTCGCATTATTTCTTACATGTTCAGTGCCTAGATTTTTATTTCACCTCCCATATCTTCCGGCTAGACATAGTCCTACGTCAAAACAAGGTTTGAACATTTGTAAAATAAGATCTTAGGTTAATCTTAGGTCTACCTACGTTTGATTAGTAGGTTAGGTAGGTAGGCATGATTAGAGAAAAACCAATGTTGGCCAAATTCAATCGAACAGAACGAAGCCTTAACCTAAACCTAAAGGGCCTGGCCGGGTAAGGAAGTAAAAAGTGCCCCCAAACCAAATCACTAGCCGTATGGCAAATATTGTAAAGGATATTAAATAAGAAATTTTGGCGGTTTATTTGAACCCCTATCTGGTTTGACGTAGGATCTATAGTGAAAAACGTACTTTTCGTTAATTTCACGCCATCCTCAAAAGATCCGAGATAAAAATTTGAAAAAAATACTGAATGTGCATCTTACTACGATGTATCAAAAAAAATTATCAAAAAAAAATTTCATCAAAAATTTTAGTACTAAAAAAAATAATGAAATCTTGAAAATTTTTTTTTTGGGATTTAGAGATTCAGTACTACTCTAATTCATATTTTAATGTGTTTCTACGGCTTTTCTAGATATGTGTGATTTTTTTCAGATTTTTTTCAGTGTTGCGCGGTATCAAAAAATTTTTTTTTTATGTTTCCAAAGAGTGGTTAGGTAAGGGAGTAAAAAGTGCCCCCAAACCAAATCACTAGCTGTATGGCAAATATTGTAAAGGATGTTAAATAAGAAATTTTGGTGGTTTATTTGAACCCCTATGTGGTTTGACGTAGGATCTATAGTGAAAAACGTACTTTTTCGTTTATTTCACGCCATCCTCAATAGATCTGAGATAAAAATTTGAAAAAAATACTGAATGTACATCCTACCATGGTGTATCAAGAAAAATTATCAAAAAAAATTTCATCAAAAATTTTTGTACTAAAAAAATATTAAAATTTTGAAAATTTTTTTTTTGGATTTAGAGATTCAGTACTACTCTAATTCATATTCAAATGTACTCTTACGGCTTTTCTAGATTTATAAATATCTTCAAACTGTTTTTTTTTTCAAATATCTAATACTAAAAATAAAATGAAAAAAAATACACAGTACAAAAAAATGTTATAGATTTTCTGGCATTTCGAAATTTTGAAAAAAAAAATATAACTTTGAGACCCACTCCTGCTCAAATTTTTATTTAAATGCGTTCGTATGTGTCTTTTTTCTACATGTGGCGTAATTTTTCCTGAATTTTTAAGAGCATTGTGTGACACAAAATAATTTTCTTCATCGTCTGCATTATTATTTTTATTTTTTTGAAATCGATTATTTTATTGTATTCGTGGTTTTCAATTGAAAGATTAAAATAAAAAAACAAATCGAATTTGTGGTCTCAAAGTTATATTTTTTTTCAAAATTTCGAAATGCCAGAAAATCTATAACATTTTTTTGTACTGTGTATTTTTCTTTTTTATTATTTTATTTTTATTATTAGATATTTAAAAAAAAACAGCTTGACGATATTTATCAATCTAGAAAAGCCGTAAGAGCACATTTAAATATGAATTAGAGTAGTATTGAATCTCTAAATCCCAAAAAAAAATTTTCAAATTTTCATAATTTTTTTTTAATACTAAAATTTTTGATGAATTATTTTTTTGATAATTTTTCTTGATACACCGTGGTAAGATGCACATTCAGTATTTTTTTCAAATTTTTATCTCGGATCTATTGAGGATGGCGTGAAATGCACGAAAAAGTACGTTTGTCACTATAGATCCTACGTCAAACCACATAGGGGTTCAAATAAACCGCCAAAATTTCTTATTTAATATCCTTTACAATATTTGCCATACAGCTAGTGATTTGGTTTGGGGGCACTTTTTACTCCCTTACCTAACCACTCTTTGGAAACATAAAAAAAAAATTTTTTGATACCGCGCAACACTGAAAAAAATCTGAAAAAAATCACACATATCTAGAAAAGCCGTAGAAACACATTAAAATATGAATTAGAGTAGTACTGAATCTCTAAATCCCAAAAAAAAAATTTTCAAGATTTCATTATTTTTTTTAGTACTAAAATTTTTGATGAAATTTTTTTTTGATAATTTTTTTTGATACATCGTAGTAAGATGCACATTCAGTATTTTTTTCAAATTTTTATCTCGGATCTTTTGAGGATGGCGTGAAATTAACGAAAAGTACGTTTTTCACTATAGATCCTACGTCAAACCACATAGGGGTTCAAATAAACCACCAAAATTTCTTATTTAATATCCTTTACTATATTTGCCATACAGCTAGTGATTTGGTTTGGGGGCACTTTTTACTCCCTTACCCGGCCAGGCCCTTTGAAATCTTAACGTCGGGACTTGGAATCACGTTAAGAAGCTTAAATTTCGGTCTGGAATTAAAAATCTGAAATTTAACTCTCAGTATACAGATCTCAGATATAAAGTACAGATTCTTAATTCTAGACGGAAATTTCAGTTTCAAAAAGTGAATTGTTTAGATTTAAATTTCCTAGAATTTTTAACTTGTATCTAGCGTTGGGATTGTGAGTATACATGGGAGTATAACTTGAGAATCCGTATCTTTGCTTCTTTGCTTTGTTTCGACGAAAATACACAATAGATTCAATTGACGATCCTTCAACTCGATTGGCTATTAGCAGCACATGTGTTAAAACATTGGTCATTAAAGTTACCTTGCATACTTAATATCTCCAAGAAAATTTAACCGCTTTTTTAAAAGGGCCAAAGTTTTTTCTTAATTTTTTGCAAAAATTTCTAACTCAGAAAGATCTACAAAAAATTGTCAAAAATTGAAATGTAGGAAATTGGTAAAATTCTCATGAAAAAATACCATTTTTTTCATACCACTAAATTTTTTTTTTTAAATTTCAAAATTGAAACCATTTTTTCACAAAAACATATTTTTTTTTAAATCCCAAAAAATAAAAAGTAAATGTTTTTTTTTAAATCCCAAAAAAAAATTAAATTCCAAAAAAGTTTTTCAAACGCCAACTTTTCGTTTTTTTTGTTTTGAAAAAATACAACTAATACTGATTTTGATTTTTTCCATCACTATGGCGGAGCAGCTCACGCCTCAGCAGTTGTGGTCGTAAAATTAATGGAAATAGGGTTCCAAATCAGACTACCGTTTGTTCCCCAGTTTGAAAAATTGGTTGGAGGGAAACGAGGAGGTAATTTCAGAAATGAATGGTTACTTTTGAGAACCTATTTTCGGAAAGGATCAACAAACCAAAGCAGCGTTGGGCGAAATGTATAAGCCTAACAGGATGTTGAAGAATGAAGAAGGTTTACTCCAAACATTTTTTTTAAATTTTTGCACGAACTTTTAAAACGACCCTCGTAAACATTATGTCGCAATAAATTCAACCCGTTTTTCTGAGCATAAAAACAATATTGAGATACCGGCTCTTGAATCTGCGAATCTCTTTACCACTGCCACAAGCAATAGTAAAGCAAACAAACAAAAACAGACCAAACCAAACAAACCATTCTATATAGGAAAATGGAAGGCGGTAGGTAAATGACAACATAATAATTACAGTTATGTCGCAAGGGGACCGCCGCGAGAAATATGCCACGTGAGACGACGACACTCGTTGCCACCAAATCGATGATGTGTGACCAACCAAACCATAACTGAAACTGTAGAAAGCTATTATCCACGGTCCCCAAGCCTAGCAGCGGATTATTGTCGATTGAAGAAGGCGAAGTTGAATCCGGGATAGAGTCCAAAGCAGAAATTCAATGGCAGGAAGTGCTGTTCATATCGGGAGCAATGGTTAATCGGTGGATGACTTTGATTTACTCGATCGATCAATGCACCTGTGGTGTGTTTTCCGGTTTGACCCATCGGCACGTTTCAATTGTTTTCTTTGTGCTCAAGGTGTTCATTAGAGGGCTTAGATCATTTCCTGGGGTTGTTTGATGGAATCATCAGACAGAGAAGTATAAAAATAATCAAATCATAGGAAATAACAGCTACACAGCACTATTCAATCATTCAATTTCATCAAAATATATACATAACTTCTTGAGATAACCACATACACACGATACTTCCTTCAGTCAGTTCGTGACGTGACATATGGCATAATAATCATTCTCAATATAAACAATTGTTAAACCAGAGCATAACTGAACTGCAATCGCCAATTGCCTCTTGTCACGAAACGAATAAATTGGTATTCTAAATGCCTTCATTGTCCCACCATTAGGTGAGACAGAATCAGGACCAGGAGTTCCGCACCGAGTGCAATTTAAGCACTACTTGACCAACAACAAGCCACCAGTCGCAAGTGGTGTTCGCGTTGTGTCCACTCGGGCTGCTGGCATTGAGGAATGTGTGCAAAACATTGAAGAACGAACAAAAAAACAGACAAAACAAATAATACGCCAGCATATTGAGCACAGCAATGGCTTACCTTTCACGCCTTTGGTTCTGGGTTCTGCTGCGGCAGTTGTACATGCCCAATGGCCAAGCGATAATCCATTAGAAAACCAAACGGACTCTCTGTAATGAAATAAATGGGGTAAAATGATAGACAAACGGGCGGTTTGGATTTAATCTAAGGTATGGCTTCAATACGTGAGGTTAAACGAATGGAAATAAAACTTGAAACGTGCGAATTCTTGTTTTCAATAGCAAAATCATTGGGAACGAATATTTGGTTTCGGAAACTACAAATGCGCCGTTAGAATCCAATGAAGCACCATCTGAGTCTGAGTGGCGATAAACTGTGAGACGGCGTTTGGGAAAAAGATGGTATTAAAGGCTAACCACTTGACTACAGAAATCACTTCAACTGAATTTGTAATAATAAAAACCGATCCGTTAGCTGTCGGAGGAAAGATTCGCCTTTTCGACACGTCAATTATGTAGAAGGTTTGGATCGTCGCATCGTTTTGCTTCGATGGGAAGTCTATTTGTAGCGTGCGTATAGGTCGCATGCTACATGTTGCCTGGAAGTTTCCTAAACGTTATCCCGGCTTCAAATGTACAACTGTTTGTTTTTGTCTTTATTATAGAGATTTTCAGCCTTAGGCTGGTTCATCTCTTGTGTACAACTGTTAAGGAAAATGAATGCCTATGTATTTTCAAATTTTCGCAATAAACCGTCGATTAAGTGAATGAACATTCCCTTCAATTTGTAGTATGATTTCAAACCCCGTTCCAAAGTCCATCTTAAAACTCCCAATATACAAATTATCCTTCTCCTCATAAGCAGTTGATTGTTTCAAAATAAATGACTCATGCGTGGTCACTTCAATTTACGATTCCCACGAAACATTCCTCAAGCGCAACTGCATTATTTCGTTAATTGTTTTTCTCCCACATTCGTCCATGCCAACATGCGCGGGCGATATGAATGCACCCTTACATCATGTCGCGCGCAGCTAAAGGCAATAAACCAGAAACCAAAACAAACCCAGTTCTATTCTGATTAAATACGCGACCGTACACAAAGTCGTCGTGACACTTTACGATTTCCCATGAAATCGATATGCGCGCTTATGAGCGCAGTAAGCAATTTTATTTCTTGACACCATTCACATCGAACACTGCATTCGATTGATTGGCTATTCCCCTTTGAAATCGACTTGGCTCCTCCCAATGAAACTCTCCACAAACTGTTGGCTAAGTTAGCTTAAGACACATGTAACTAGCATTAAGACAGTTCTTGTATGACACTCGACGCGGATGCACGCGTGGAGTGACGAGAAATGAATAAAACCCTTTTTGAATAAAAGTATAAAGCAAATATAAGACATGGCGACCGTGAAATTAAACCTGCAATCTTCGGAAGTGATTTATGTGAAGAATATTGAAAATAAGTACAAGGCCGCGTGTGATGAACAATATTGGTGATGTGAACAATATTATTGGCATTACAATATAAACTATATAATTACATGGCGAGTGGTAAACTTGAGTGCAATTACCGCCACAGCTCAATGGAAAAGCCAAAATAAAAGTATGAGAAGAAAAGTTAAGGAAAGGGAGAAAAATCCCCGAAGTTTGTGTAATCAACTTTAGCGCAGACTGAAAAAAAAAATATATATGAAATATATATTTATTATGGACAACTGGACAAGCTTAAATAGTGAATATTAAGTGTCGTGCCAACAGGCGAGTGATAATTCGAACAGCAAACATTGGAACAATAGCGAAATCTAAACAAATAGTGCTGGGAGAAATTCAAAAAGTGTTACAAACAATGTGATCGGAAAAGTGCCAGAAAAGCGGTGTAATATAAATACTGACACTGAATAGGAGGGAAACAAAATAAAAAAAAAACTCCTTACGAAAATAATTTCAATGAAGATCAAACCAAAAGTGCTGGGAGAAAATCAACAGAGACAACTTATTTTCCCATGTGAATAAAATGAAAAGTTAACCTTAATAAGGAGATAAATGAACAGAAGCAGGAACATCGGAAGGCGAGACCATTGTCAGCAATAAGGAACTGACAGGCGGGACCAACAGAGAGCAGAAGGAGCTAAATCTGGAATGAAACCGACGATATGAAGTAAGCAATTGAAACTGATGTATATCAAAATAAAACGTACAGCACTTATCGAACTGAACGCATAGGCTAGAATGATTATATGTTTCTTTATGAAGTGTTCGAATTACATACCCTCGGTTACAAAGTATTTATAAAAATTATTTCCAAATAATGAGTTTTGATAATAATATATTCGGTATAGAAACAATAAATTTCGATACATTTACCAATGACTATAATGTATAATGCATAATGAAAAACAATGCATGTAATTAATTGAATATGCTTCGAGAAAGTAGAAATGGGCCTGTTTGACAAGAAAACTATTCAAAATACAGGAGACCCACAAGTAAATATCCTAAACCACGTGGAACAACACACTTTATTCCACGAAACGCAAGAGTTATTATTATGGATTATACTTGCGATTTTATTAATATTTGCTTTCATTAAACTATACAAGAATTATAAGCAGTGTGTACGTAAAGAAGCACTGAAAGCTGCACAGTCGGCACAAACTATGGCATCAATTGCCTAAAGCTTTAGACTATATATGAATGGCCGCTAATAGAATAACTTAATATACAAAAATTACAGCAAAGAAATAATATCATAAGAAAATAATATAACGAAAATTATATATTATTTTTTTTTACCTCTACTTCAAAAATCTTATAAAAATGATTAAAGACGATTTTGAAGATTTTCTGAAATTATTAGCCGATGTAAGCAAAGGAAAGGGCGAAGGAGCTTTCGCACCTGATATAGTAGTATTTGGAGAAAATACTAAACTCGAATCGTATGAAGAATTACTAGACAGAATAGATGAATTACCCGGATGTGATCCGATTACGTGGCTAAAACTTCCCGGCCAGAAAGAGAGAAGACGACAAAGATTGGCCGAAGCAAAAAGGAATAGAAGGCAAATGAAAAATAATCAATAAAATAATATATATATTTTTTCGCAAATTTGTTCTTACCATTAGTCCGAAAAGATAAAATTCTGAGAATTTATGAATAAAAATGAGTCTTCCTAAATGGAACAACTCAAAGAAATTGAATCATATCTGAAAAAGGGATATCAGAATTTGAACAAAAATAAAAACAGACCAAGAACTTTACATAATATTGAAGTCAAAAGGCAACAGTTACAAGAAAACTTAGCCAAATATCGAACAATACTAAAATCTTTCGAGTATAGACTTGGAGCTTCAGTCTGGAATGACGAAGTTGAAACTTATGGTGCACTGAAACAAATATATCAGAAGGCCATCAAAATTTTAGATGAATCAGAAGTAATACAAAGGGAATACGATAGTGAACCAGAGACACTTGGTAAATCAAGTGGTTTACTAAAACCCTATAAATTAAGCACTGACGATTCACTATTGAGAGTGAAAAGTGAAATTAATTTAAAACAAAGAAAAATTAAATTTAAAATATTGACAAAAATTTTAATTTGGTATATTAAAATACACAAAGTATCCAACATGGCTCTTAATATTAAAACAGCCGCTGAATTAGCAACGCTGATACCCACTTATGACGGAAACGCAAGTGGTGTTAAATCATTTATAGACGCGGTGAACTTGGCAAAGACCATAGTTCCAATCGAAAGCAAAGCAGCCGCAATTCAAATTATACTAACAAAATTAACTGGAAAAGCGAGAAATTTATTCTCAATATCTCCAACGGATTATGACGAAATAGTCGCAAAAATCCAAACAAATTGCGAAGAGAAATCAAATTCAGACATAGCCTTAGCTAATCTGATGAATTTGAGACTCAAATCGACAAATGAAATCGAGAAATTCACTAAACAACTCGATGAATTGACAGATAAGCTCAAAGATACCTATATAAGAGAACAAATTCCCGACACAGTCGCAAGGAAAATGTCTCAAAAGGTAGCGATCAAAACACTTATCAAAGAAACACCCAACAGAGAGACCAAAATGATGCTGAAAATTGGCAAATTCGACAATTTACAAGAGGCCATCAACGTAATGGTAGAAAATGAAAAGGACAATACTGATTCAAACGCAGTCGTACTGCAGTCGATTAAGGCTAGACAACCAAATCATTATAACACAAACCGAAATTTCAATTACAGAAACCCTATGGTTTATGAAAGAAATAATCAAAGAAATTATTTCCATGGAAGATATCAAGCAAGATATCCAAATAACCTCAATAGAAACCTCAACCGACAATATCCCATTAACCATCAGTATCCTACTAATAGAAATTCAATCCAAAATTCCCGACAACAACCAAATTTCAATCAAAATTTACAACAATACCCTTTTCAACGAAATTTCAATCAAAATCAAAACAGAAACGTTAACAGAAATTTCAATAGAAATAATGTACCAGCGAGAATGTACGTAGTAAATCAGCAAGACATTCCTCGACTGAATAATCATGCAAACAATAATGGATTTCACCCACAAAACGAATCAGATAATACTTGCCAAGCTATGGTACCGTTCAACAACAATATTGCAAATAATGGGAACAATCAAGCAAATACCGATTATTTTTTAGCCAACCAGTAACAATTGCTAACAGATGTCGACTAACTGAACAATTGTTACGGACAGGCATACCGATTTTGACATTAAATTTAAATGCATCAAATTTTATCCAAGTCAAAGTGCACATGACTGGAAATAAAATATGCAACTTGATCATTGACACCGGTGCAGATATTTCGTTGTTCAAAGCACGAAATATTCTCCCAAATCAACATGTAAATATTAACAATAAGATTAAATTAACCGGCATTACGGAAAATAGTGTAGAAACATTAGGTTTAACAAATACATCTTTATGCTTTAATAATACATTAACTTTAAATCACGATTTTCACCTAGTTACCGCAGACTTACCAATTACGGCTGATGGTATTCTAGGTCGAGATTTTTTAATAAATTATAAATGTTTAATAGATTATGAACATTGGCTACTTACATTTAATATAGCCAATATACAAATTTCAGTACCAATAGAAGACAACTTAAATGAAGGCTTCATGCTACCAAGTCGTAGTGAAGTTATCAGAAGGATACCATATTTAAACATTAGAGAGGATATGGTAGTCCATTCAGAAGAAATTTACCCAGGAGTTTTCTGTGGTAACACTATAATTTCACCTTTAAAGCCTTATGTAAAATTTGTAAATACTACGAATAAACCTTTGTACATACATTATTCTAAATTTAAGCCTACATTAAGTATTTTAAACGATTATTCTATTCTTAATGTAAATACCAAAAATATTAATAATAAGAGATCCGAAGAGATTTTTAAAAGCATAAACACGGACAAAATTCCTCCATATGCTAAAGATAAATTTAAAAAATTAATTAATGATTATCAAGACATATTTTGTCTTCCAGAGGAGGATGTTACTCAAAACAATTTCTATTCACAGAACATTGTTCTAAGTGATAAAGTTCCTGTATATATTCCTAATTACAAGACGATTCATGCGCAACAAACCGAAATTAATCAACAGGTAAACAAAATGTTAGAGAGTAATATAGTGGAACCTTCAGTTTCACCATACAACTCTCCTATACTTCTAGTACCGAAAAAATCCCAAAATAATGACAAAAAATGGCGTTTAGTCGTTGATTTTAGACAACTAAATAAAAAAATTTTAGCAGACAAATTTCCTCTACCAAGAATTGACGATATTTTAGATCAACTTGGCAGAGCAAAATATTTTTCAACATTAGATCTCATGTCAGGTTTTCATCAAATACCTTTGGACAAGGAGTCTAGAAAATTTACGGCATTTTCAACACAAAACGGACATTATCAATATACAAGATTACCGTTTGGATTGAATATAAGTCCAAACAGTTTTCAACGTATGATGACAATTGCAATGGCTGGTTTAACCCCAGAATTAGCTTTCATTTACATCGACGATATTATAGTCGTAGGATGTTCTGTAAACCATCATATTTCAAATCTAAATCAAGTTTTTGAAAGATTAAGATATTACAATTTGAAGCTAAATGCGCAGAAATGCAAATTTTTTAGCACTGAAGTTACCTTTCTAGGTCATAAAATAACAGAATATGGCATGTTACCAGATGATTCCAAATTTTCAACTATTCAAAATTATCCAGTTCCTAAAAATGCAGACGAAGTTAGAAGATTCGTTGCATTTTGTAATTATTATCGTAAATTCGTACCAAATTTTGCATTAATAGCAAATCCCCTTAATCAACTATTGAAGAAAAATTCACAATTTATATGGACCAATAGTTGTCAAAATGCATTCAACACCCTAAGAAATTCATTAATGTCACCAAGATTATTACAATATCCAGATTTTACGAAGCAATTTATATTAACAACAGATGCTTCAGATATAGGTTGTGGAGCTGTATTGTCTCAACAAACACAACATGGAAATTTACCAATAGCTTTTGCAAGCAAAACTTTTACACCTGGTGAAAAGAATAAACCAGTGATTCTAAAAGAATTAACAGCCATACATTGGGCTATTAATTACTTCAAACCTTACCTGTACGGTAGAAAATTTTTAGTACAAACGGATCATAGACCGTTAGTTTTCTTATTCGGTATGAAAAATCCAACTTCAAAATTAACTAGAATGCGTCTTGATTTAGAAGAATATGACTTTACAATTGAATACATAGCAGGAAAATCAAATGTAGGAGCAGATGCTTTATCAAGAATAGTAACCTCCTCTGATGAATTAAAAAATTTAAATATATTAGGAGTAAGCACAAGAGCGATGACTCGTAATTCGAAAAATAATTCAAATATGAAAACATCTGATAATCAAATTTCTGTACCACGAGAAACTGATCACTTCTCTACGTACATGACAAATAATCCATCAGAAACGAAGAAATTAATTAAACTCGAAACACGCGTCGACAAATATGGAATGATATTTTATTTAAAGAAAAACAATAAAATTATTGCCCAAGTGCATCAACAAATTTTACATGGAAGTCAGACATTAGAATCTGCACTTCTGAAAATAGAAGGAACAATGATTAAAATGAACCAAAAGAAATTAGCGCTGTCGACAAAAGACGAAATATTTAAAATGATATCAATTGAAAACTTTAAAATATTAGCGAATACTCAAGTGTATTCAATAGAAATTATTATTTACAATCCACCAATGTTTTTAACAAAAATAAAAGACATCCAAAAAGTATTGAATGATTACCATAACACCCCTACAGGAGGTCACATTGGTCAACATAAGTTGTACCTTCAAATTAGAGAAGTGTATAATTGGAGCAATATGAAAAGATCGATTGCAGAATTCATCAAGGCCTGTGAATTATGCAAACGAAACAAAGTCATAAAGCATACAAAAGAAAAACAAGTAGTTACTACAACACCAAATCACCCATTCGAAAGTATTTCAATAGATACAGTTGGACCATTACCAAAAAGTAACAACAACAATAGATATGTAGTTAGTATTCAATGCGAATTAACGAAATATGTCGTATTAATTCCAGTACCTACTAAAGAAGCAAACGTAATTGCTAAAGCATTAGTAGACAATTTTATTTTAACTTACGGAACATTTTTAACTTTACGTTCTGATCAAGGAACTGAGTATAATAACGAAGTCTTTGAACAGATCTGTGAAATGCTTAAAATTGAACAAAAATTTAGTACAGCCTATCACCCTCAGACGATTGGTTCTTTGGAGAGAAATCACAGATGTTTAAATGAATACCTGAGATCTTTCGTTAACGAACATCAATCGGATTGGGATGAATGGTTAAAATTCTATGCTTTCAATTATAACACAACCCCACATTCACACCATGAATTTACCCCTCATGAATTAATTTTTGGAACTAAAGCTAAATTACCACAAGAATTATTTGAAAAAGGAACTGAACCAATATATAATTTTGAACAATATAGTAAAGAACTAAAATTTAAATTACAACGATCTAATGAAATAGCAAGAACCAAATTAATTGAGCAGAAAATTCAAAGAGCAAAAAACTCAGAAAATGTCATTAATCCAATTCATTTAACAGTAAACGACAAAGTTTATCTAAAAATAGAAAACAGAAGAAAACTTGATCCATTCTATGACGGACCATATATAGTTCAAGAAATACTAGATACAAACTGCAGGATTCAGAACCCCAAAACAGAACATACACAGACAGTACACAAAAACAGATTGATAAAAATATAAAATCAAACAACATTCATTTTTAGAGAAGTTACTTCATTCGCAAAAACCAATTATATTACAATTATTTATAGAAATCTTTAGAAATATATCAAATTACCAATATTATACAAAACCACATACCATTGTTTACAATATACCAACAGCTTTGGAAAATAAAAGTTTAGAAACCTATAAAAAGTCTATAAAATATTTGTAACATTGAGAGAAGCCAAGGAATAATTAATCCATAATCTGAATACTAAGAATGATTCCATTGCATTACATCATTCTCTTAAAGAGGGATGGTGTAGTATGATTTCAAACCCCGTTCCAAAGTCCATCTTAAAACTCCCAATATACAAATTATCCTTCTCCTCATAAGCAGTTGATTGTTTCAAAATAAATGACTCATGCGTGGTCACTTCAATTTACGATTCCCACGAAACATTCCTCAAGCGCAACTGCATTATTTCGTTAATTGTTTTTCTCCCACATTCGTCCATGCCAACATGCGCGGGCGATATGAATGCACCCTTACATCATGTCGCGCGCAGCTAAAGGCAATAAACCAGAAACCAAAACAAACCCAGTTCTATTCTGATTAAATACGCGACCGTACACAAAGTCGTCGTGACACTTTACGATTTCCCATGAAATCGATATGCGCGCTTATGAGCGCAGTAAGCAATTTTATTTCTTGACACCATTCACATCGAACACTGCATTCGATTGATTGGCTATTCCCCTTTGAAATCGACTTGGCTCCTCCCAATGAAACTCTCCACAAACTGTTGGCTAAGTTAGCTTAAGACACATGTAACTAGCATTAAGACAGTTCTTGTATGACACTCGACGCGGATGCACGCGTGGAGTGACGAGAAATGAATAAAACCCTTTTTGAATAAAAGTATAAAGCAAATATAAGACAAATTTTTCCGTAAGAATGAAACATCTGAGTGATGAAAACATATTCTATCCTATCGATAGAATAGAAAAACATATAAAACGTGTATCTGCTACTCTGAATTCAGAAATTGGGCTCTAAGAAAAATCTCGATTTATTAACTTTCAAGATGAAGACGAGTCGATGTTGTATGTTTTAAGATTAGCCGAATCAAGTCATGTAGAATAGGGCCTTATCTTCAACGCAATGTTTCCCATTTTGAAGCCAGTAAAGATAATGAGATTTTTCATTGTTTTATTTCACGTAGTTGACACAGGACAAAGCAAAACTGGACGGTATGGGATGTAGAATGAAAATCTGAAAAGTGAACACGCAACGAAAATTGAAAAAATCTTGATTCGACCATTTCTTGATAGATCGCAGAGATGTTTACATCAATCAGTTAGAAATGTTTCGTACCTATTACAATAAACAAAGCATTTGTGCATTTTTGGAACAAACTATTGAATAATTGAAAAACGTCAAACAACTGTTTCGTTAAAAACGAGCAAAAAATGTAGCGGCGAGGCATAATTAATCAGCGAGAGTGGGATATATTTTTTTATTTTTTATTTCAGTGTCAGTTTCCAGACAGCGAGCAGTCAGCAGTATATGTTATGGCTGAGAGTTAATTTGAAAGTTTTCAAATTAGCATTTTCAAGGTTACGAGAGAGTGATGACAAAACCACAAAAACTACGTTAAGAATGCGGTCACGAAATTAGGAATTGCCTTTGATATTATTTGAGATTGATGATCGATTTATAGATTCAGTGCATTTGAGTTTTTCTCCTTTTATCAGACTTTTGTTTTGAACGAATATCAAGCGTTTGAAATGAGCAATATTTATTTTCCGACAAAATACCTTAGCGTAGCAATCATTTATTTATATCGATTAAATTTTTGATTGAATGAAACAATTCCCGAATTCAATTGAATTCAATATATTTGCTTTGTGAGTAAAAAAATTGTATAATTATTGAATGAATTGACCCATGCATTGTGATAGATTATGAACTTCATTACAAGTAAATTTAATGACAGTCCTTTTACATTTCGTATGATGCCTAGGACAAAATATGTGAATGGGAGAATGATCAAATGATTATTCGATTTTACGTTTCCCTCTGAAGTTTGCATCTCTCAAGTGTACGTACTTCTCGAACTGCGAATTTGCTTGATTTGATGAACTTCAGGCACTCAGATTTATTTTGACATGTACGTCGAACGCATATTGTTTAATCAATAGGCGTCATCGCAGCAATTGTTTATCAACATCTTGCCTAATCATCAAATGGTATGCGTAGGAATTCAGTGAGCAGAAGATATGAAGGCATATCCTGCAATGCAATCTGGAATAACCGAGCCAAAGCGTGGCATTCGTACCCACTTTTGTAATCCGTGTAAGGAAAACACTTTTCGGAGTGCAAAAAAAAACATATGAGTGCAAAAGTACCCCCGTAAGACCGGAAGATATTCTAGTTTGCACAAAGGCAAGCGAGTACAAAAGTACTCGCAGTTTGCATTTATTTGCACAGCCGATTTCTCCAGAGATCTTGGTTTTGATGTCTGTGTTAGGCAAATACATTTCAGTCGAAACAAAAATGCCCCCGACTTGCATGAATTTGCAATGCCAATTTCCTCAGACACCCTGATTTCGAAGTCTGTGTTGAGCAAACACATTTCAGATGGAACAAGAATGCCCCCGACTTACATGTATTTGGAATGCCAATTTCCCCACGCTCCTTGGATTTGAAGTTTGTGTTAGGGAAACACATTTCAGTCGGAACAAAAATACCCTCGACTTTCATGTATTTGCAATGCCGATCTCTCCAAAGCTGCTTGGTTTTGAAGTCTGTGTTAGGGAACACATTTCGGTGAGAACAAGAGTCCCCATACTTTCATGTATTTGCAATGCCAATTTCCTCAAGGCTGCTTGGTTTTGATGGCTGTATTAGGGAAACCGTAGATCGGGCCAATCAAAATGAGGCAGTTAGGGCGTTTAGATAACGCTTAACATTTTACTGTTAATAAAATGTTATTTTTCATTAGATAAACAATTGAATATATAGATAGAAGCGTAGAAATATTCCCTATCAATTGATGCAAACATCTTTCCGATCCAGTAAGAAATGTTCAAGTTATAAGTATTCGGAATCTTTCATTTTTTCCTGGATGTTCTGTGTTTAGGTTTTCATTTTACCCCCATATACTCCGGTTAGACGTAGTCCCACGTCAAAAGAAGAAATTATTTTCGAAGAAAATAAGCGACGCATTAGCGAAGGAGAGCCTTTGCTGCCACATATCTACATTGTGGCAACTGCGTGACGACTGTATTTACCATTCTCCGAATGGTTCGATTCATCAGACCTTTACCCAACATCGTATGGCCGGTGTTTGCGTGAAAGTCATCAAAGGTCGGGAAAAACAGAAAAAAACAGTATGAAAGTAAACACGTTGCATCTTGGCGGATTCGCGTGCAGATATGTTTATGTTTTACACTGGCTATTATCAGATCCGATTATCCGGTACGATAGCGCACTGGAATGGAGAAGGGGTAAACTGGAGAAATAACTACGAAGGGAAATCAAACAACCATTATTCAATTAATAACAACACCAACAACAGAAAGAAGCATTATTCATGTTTGCCGGCGTGCTTTGCTAACCCAACAACAGTAAATAATTTCAATTAGATGCGAAACGTTCGAGTGATCCCAAGTTGAAAGATATAGGTCTATAAAATCTTGGAAATAATTCGCTTTAGAGGTGGACTGTAGTAACTTCTAGACCGATGATCCGGTAGTGTAAAATTAGAATCAACCTTCGCGGAATAATAGGAAAAGATTGCCAGACTAATGTTTCTACATTGAATCAATTATTGATTAATTGGACGGATATTGATTTCGTACCCTTTTCTGTTTTGGTGAAGCTGAACAAGGTGCGAAGGCATTACTTTTTTTGTGTCGTAACTTCTCTCTGGCCTTTTCTTGGTGGTTTGGAAGTAGTGTGTGGGGTGCATTTCATTTGTCAGTAAACCATTGATGATTGATGATAATTTGCCTGAAGTGCGTTATATGAGTTTTTGCGACTACCAACTGAGGCCAATGAACGGAAAAAATGCCATTACGCCAAAAAAATGTTTCGAATTGTCCATTGTTCATTAGCTTTAGCTCCACACCCACACCCACTTTGGCACTGAAAAAAGAAACAGCTTGCGAATAACAAGACGATTCCGTCCGAGGGTGGTCGTTACCAATTGCGAGTCGATAGATCGATCCGTGTCAAGGTAGGTGTTAAGAATGGTACCGTGAACGAACCGATTCTCTAGAGTCGTCGCTCACAGGTAGCATAATTATGTAGTCCTCAAACCGCGACTATCCATCAAAACACACCAACTAGGTTGGCGGAAAATTTACCACAGCATTCCTCTTAACGTCGCGCCTCATACTTTAACCGCACGGCCTCTTCTACTGGAAACCGTTTGTCACCGGCAAACACAAAAACAATTACCATCACCTCCGTGTCGCCACAGTCGACAGATTTTCTAGAGGCATTATTATAGCGAGCGGGTGGCTTCTGAGGAAGCGCAATCTAGATTGCTGTCTCGCTACGGTACTGACGATAGAGTTACTGCTACCCAACGAATTAGGGTGAAAGAAACGGTTCTCAATGGCAGTTCTTCGATTGGCCTAGTACGGATGCTCTTCAGACGTTGTGTTTTTTTATTCGAATTCATCGATCAAGATTAGTTTTCAACTAGCAATAGTCGCACCTCGGTGAAATCTCATTGGTTACGATATAGCCATTGCGCAAAGCTATCGATCGAGATGTCGGGAGTGAATTCCTATCTTGGCTACCATACAAATGAAACACAAATTTCTGAATTACTCGAGAATTAATCAAGCAAATGAAACCAAATTTGGTATGGTTCCAGGATGCAATAAATGTTTTATGGTGGTTAGACACTCCTCCCGCTCTCTAAGGGTGGGCTGTCATACAAATGAAACACAAATCCCTGCATAACTCGAAAACTAATCAAGCAAATGGAGTCAAATTTGTCATATGAAGGTTTTACGGGGCACTGAATGTTTCTATGGTGAATGTGCCCCTCTCCTCTCTCTAAGGGGGGCTGCCATACAAACGAAACACAAACTTCTGCATAACTCGAGAACTACTCAAGCACAATTTGGAATGTGAGGGTTTTTGGGTATGAGAAATATTTCTATAATGGTATGACACCCCTCCCTCCTTTGGAATGGAGAGCCATAAAATATTACACATATTTCAACCAAAAACATTCCAACTAAACATGACAATTGAACATTTTCTGAAAACTCTGAAGGAAAAAGGGAAAATTCGGATAATTGAGTTCCTATATGTTCAAGTGCTGTTAGTCCATTTGATGTCTGCGCTAGCGAAAATGATCTTGGTTTGAAACTGAAAATGATTTTAATGTGATAAAACGCATATCTTCTTCTATCTTTACCAAAACAAAGGATCGCCGGATGTGTTGATAAGAGCAGAACTCGAGGAAGGAATTATCCGATTTAGGGCTGTCTTTATTCTATCATATTTTATGTATAAAACATTTATTCCATGTAACGGAGAAACATGTTATTTGCAAGTGGTTGAAAAATCTTGAACGAGAATTGTGTCTGAAAATAATCTGATATCATAATGATGAGTTTTGTTAGAAATACTAGGAATTTTATAGTAAAAGGTAAATTCAACGGGGTCGAATAGATGGTCAATAAATGAACAGTTCTGCGATTGGATCCATGTAGAACCATTACAGATGTAAAACAGGCAATGAAACTTTGTGAGTGTAGAAACATTGGTCATTTATGCAACTTTGCCTAACCACAAAAAGTAGACTACTTTTTGAGATAGGCCCAACGTTTTTTTTGTAATTTTATACAAAAATTTCTAGCTCTTAAACTAAAGTACTACTAAATTTTGATCAAAGGATGAAATGTAGGATTTTTTTTAAATATTCATTAAAAATAATAAACAAATTTAAAAAATTATGCTTAAAAAATATTTGAATTATTTTTTTTATTCTGAACAATTACTACATGGGCTGAAAAGTCCCGGGATTTTTCAACAGATGACGCCACTAAAAATGAACAAGATTCAAATAGTTTTTTGATGGGAAAAACTTCTGAACAATCAATGAAGTAGTTTACGAAATGTCATTCCACTTCTGCTCCTTCGAGACAACAGTTTATCGGTGGTTTAGTGTATGACCAAAACAGAAGAACAAAAACCTACCACTCATTGTCAAATTTAGGGTAGGTTCATAGAATTACTATGGAACTCTCTTTCGCGGATAAACCGCACCGCGGATAATGGGGGTTCTACTGTATTAAATTCATTGAGTTATATAGACTTACCGAATCATTTATTTCTCGAAAATCGATACTATATTATACTATTATACTCCTGCGAGTGAATTACGGGATCGTTTCATTTGTTGTTGAAAAATGACAGTAGAGTACAAGTGTGTGCGTTTGACAATATTGATGCATGATACACGAACACTCATATACACTCCGCAATGGAAACCGCCGCGGAGCTCCATTTCATCGAGCCTCCGCCGCGGATTTGCTTCTAAAACCGCCCCGCTCTGTGACATGGCTCATTCACAATACACTGTAGACCCTCCGCTGCGGTTTTAGTATAGCGGTCGAAATAAGATCGATTCATCCATACAACTGCTCTGCTCTGCAAGAAACATCGGGCTAGTGAGACATGTTATCAATAATCATATCAATGTGAAAAAGTCACCCGGTATCGACCACATCAACGGATATATGATCAAGGAACTACCTGACCTAGCAATTAAACATCTCACGAGAATTTTCAACGCAATGACCCATGAAGGATATTTCCCACAAGCATGGAAAATTTCGACCATCATTATGATTCCTAAGCCAGGGAAAGACGCACAGAAAGTGGAATCTTATATACCTATTCAGCATCCTTCCAATCTTCTCAAAAGTGTTCGAAAAAATTATCCTGATAAAATCAGCGCCCGAGATTGAAAGATTAATCCCGAATCATCAATTCGGATTCCGAGCAAAACATGGCACTATTGAACAAGTGCACCTATTGATAGAAGAAATTCGTAAAGTATATGAAGGCCGCGGATACTGCTCAGCGCTTTTTCTTGATGTAGCTCAAGCTTTTGATAAAGTCTGGCACGAAGGACTGCTCTATGAAATTAAAAATATGCTACCACAAGTATATGAAATTATGCGTTCTTATCTACTGGGAAGAAAGTTTCATGTTCGGTATAACCAAACTCTATCACCAGAGAAAGAAATTTATGCTGGCGTTCCTCAGGGCAGTATTCTTGGATCAGTTCTCTATCTCATCTACACAGCTGATCTCCCGACCGCCCGTAACTTAATGACTACAATATTCGCAGATGACACAGCTATTCACAGCAGTCACAAAAACAGAACGATTGCTTCACGGGATCTCCAGGAACACATAACGGTCGTGGAAAAGTGGCTTCAAAAATGGAAAATTAAAGTAAATGAAACAAAATGTTTCCACGTTACTTTCACGCTTAATAAGAACACATGCCCACAAATCACGTTCAATAGATCTGCAGATCTATCTAGATCTCCAATCGAATGAAATTAAATATCTTGGTGTACATCTAGATCGTCGTCTAACCTGGAAGAAACACATAGATGCGAAGAAAACGCAATTGAAGATGCGAGCAAAACAAATACATTGGCTAATCGGGAGGTAGTCGAAATTAAAACTAGAGTTCCAACTACTTTTATACAAATACATGCTGAAACCTATTTGACATTACGGCTGTCAACTATGACAAACAGCTTCAGCAAGTAATATCGAAATCATCGAAAGAGTACAAAATAAACTGCTAAGACAAATTACTGGCGCCCCTTGGTACATCCGCAATAGTGTCATACATCGAGACTTAGGGATGGCGACGGTTAAAGAAGAACTTCATAAAACGAGGAGGAAATATGCGGAAAAGGTGAAGAATCATCCAAATCCACTAGCAAGGCGACTCGGTCAACCTATGGTAACACGTCTGAAGAAAAAAACCTTAATTATTTGAACGTGGTCAAACGTTAGTGTTGTGTTCCAGCACACATGTGAAATTTTAACTGTAAGAATTGACAACAAACGTAATACTTTATTATGTTAGAACTAAATGTATAACCAAATATTGTTATTTCCACATTATGAAGATTCAATGTATGTATGAAAAAAAAAATTTAACAAATAACAAATCAATGAACAAATCAACTGTCTTCGCTGTCCGATCTAACTGGAAAATGGAAGAAGAGAAGGAATACTCTTACGCCTAAATGGCTACTGTCTAATGTACCATATGCAATGGTATAGAATGAATACTCTTACGCCCAATATGGCAACTGTGTAATGTGCTATTTATAGATACGACTAAATATGTGACATGTACACGATTAAAATCCGGCTCTGTTACAGCTAAAATGCTAATGAGCCCAACTAAATAAACAAAAAGGGATAAAAAACAGTTAAAAATCCCGGGACTTTTCAGCCCATGTAGTAGGTATATGAAAAGCCCATACCAGCAGGGATGCCTCATTATACCAAAAGATAAACACTTCTATAAGAAAAGACCTTTTCTTACAACAACTTATTCAAAATTACAATTAATAAAAATTTTGTTTGGAGTCGATATAGTGTATTCGTTAGTTTTAGATAACATTAATATATGGACTTTTGCCAAAGACGCCAACTTTCTATCTCTTTAAGCTTATGAAATATAGAGCATTCTTGCATGCAGACTTCTGAAAAACTAACGTTTTACTTGCTTAATTTTTGAGTGTAAATTCTTGCATTCAACATAATCTGTTCTTTTCTTTTTTTAAAAAAGTTTCCTGTACCATTGCCCATTTAGATTTTAGGGTGGTCCGAAAAATAATGTTTCCCCATTTTTTCCAAAAATAACTTTTTTTTTAAATTTATAACTTTTAGACTACTTGACCGATTCAGATGATCGAGATATCAAATTAAAGCCAAATAGCAGGTGTTCACTATACTATACTTGCAAAAAAAATTAATTTTGTTTTCGTTATTACTGATTGTATTTGTTTTTTTATAATTTACATGATCGCGCTATATTTTTTTCATATTTTTTCTTGAATCAAAGATGTGTTCTTTTTTCTTTTTTAAGTTATGACTTTAAAATCATTAAATCCCCTTTTCTCAATAAATGAGTTTTGTACTACTGCACCGATTGAGATGATCAATATCTCAAATTGAAGCCAATGAGCTAGTCTTCTTTGAGAAAACATCTAAAAAGACCAACTAATTTGCTTTAATTTGATATGTTGATCATCTGAATCGGTCTAGTAGTTCAAAAGCTATGATTGTTTGAAAAAATGTCACTTTCGGACAATAATTCTCAGAACAAATAAAGGTTGGACAATCAACCATTTCCAGAAGCCATGGAAAAGATTCTGAAGTTTGGAAGATGAGTTCCACATGATTTGATCGACAGACAGCAGGAAACCCGAAAAAAAATATTGGAAAATGTTGCATGTCAGGTTTAAAAGGAAGTAATTTCTGCATCGGATCGTGACCAGGGATGGAATGTGGATAATAAGTCCTAAGTGCAAATAGCATATGTTAACCCCAGCAAATCGGCCACATTGCTTCAGAATGAAGAGAATGTTGTGTATTTTGTGTTTTTGTGTATCTGTTAAAAGTGGAGAAAACAATTGATCGAATTGAACCGTGCTCTCCTCCAAAAACGATTGTAATATCATAAAAGGCATCACAGTGATTTTGATTTTTCTTAATAACAATGCCTCGTTACGTCGCGCAAGATCGACCAGAGAGAAGATTGAGCTATTCAATTGGGACCAACTACCATTTTATCAATAAAGAAATCATTAAACTATCCAACTACAAGTTCGTGTACATCAGTGGACAGATAATGTGAAAGTCATGACCAAAACAAAAGTGCATGAGCCTATCATTCACTGACAAATTCCGGGGAGGCCTATAGATTTACTATACAACTCGTTGTTGGAATAATCCGCACCGCGGATCATCCGCCAGAGGATAAACCGGGTTCCATTGTAATTCGAAAATATCCCAATGACTCGTTTGGCTCAAAACCATTTTTTTTACGAGCATTCATAAATTTCCAGAAAGGTGGGGAAAATGTGGAGCTACCACCGTTACTTCGACTTGAATATTTGACACCATACAAGAACAATAAACGTATACTTTTAATGAAAAAAAAAACGGTTTCATATTCCTACCTGGTATTCTCGGAACTAAAATAGTTCCCTCCTATTAAAGTACTAGGTTTTCAAGAGACTGAATGTGTAGGTGAAATTCGATCAACAGTTGACAATATATTATTAGTACTTTTGTTAACGTAGATTTAAGAAAGTCGTAGAATGCCGAGTTTCTCGTGTTTATGTATGTTCTTTAAGTCTATGGTTGGCCTTGCGTCCCAAGCGACAAACCAGGCAAACCATCAGTCGTTTTCGATTCCAACAAAAAAAAAATCTCCCAAAGAGTCAATTCTTAAACTCTGTTCATTTTTAAAATAACATCCAATGTCATAAACGAGCAAATTGAATGAAATAATTTCGTTGTCCCACAGTGCGAACGTATCTGGAACGATACATTTTTCAATATATTTTTTTCATTTGAACGCACTAATGAGGTGTTTAATTCTCGACAACTTATTCCGAAACAATATACACAACGATAAAACAGCAATAAAATAAAACACAACATAAAAAGGCAATAAATGTAGAAAGTTTACCAACAAATTTGCAACACATTTTTTCTATAATAAATCTATAACGCAAAAAAACTGTGTTGAAATCACTGCAAGCATCTTGCAGCTGGGCTAGATACAACACACAAACAATAAACTAATCCGAGAAAATTAAAACCCACAGAAGCGCGAAAGATTAAAATGATGTAAAGCCACCAGCCGGTAGCTCGAGCTAATTTCGCATGGCGGCAGCAAAAAGTCGTAGACACTAAAAGCCACGCTGCTGTTATTGCGATAGTTTATGCACACACCACTCACTCAAAATATGATGCATTCATACTATATAAGATGTAAACTGTCGATTTTCCGCTTTGTTTCCCTAGACGCTTTCCAACCATCGAGCGTTTCTTCCTTCCTCGTCGTCATCGACAGAGCAGCAGCTCAAAAACACAATTCAACCGAACCGTGCGATTTTAATATTTTCTCTACCTCGTCGTGTGTAGAGCAATGTTGTTATTACTCTCGCGTATGTAAATTATGTACACTCCAAAAACCAATTAACACTAGCGACGATTTGGACTTTTTTTTCGACTTTTACTTTTGCTAGCTAGTAAAACGAAGACAATTTGCTTGCTTTCTACTCGGATGGATTTTCGCACATATAGCTGCTCACCTGAGCCGCGCCGCCGCCACAGACTTGATTGGCTTGCGGTGTCGAATACTTAATCGGCATAGCTTTTTTTGTCTTCTTTAGGTGGTCGACATCGAATGAAAATGTAGCGTTAGTAGTTTACCGTTTTTATTCAATGAGTAATTGCGTAAGATGTGTACAGGGTGGCAGAGTCATGGATTCACAGAAATCTCGAAAAACAAATGCACTCAGCACGCTCTATATTAAACAATAAAGGGTGTGTCACATCAAATTGCATCACGGAAAAAACGCTGTAGAAATTCGCCCAGTAGACCGATCCTTTTGAAAATTTTAGACAGTAAAATAAAAACTATTAAACAACTTTTGGCATTTTCTTTTTATTCATACTTCGAGCCCAAGCCCGTATGCTCGCACCTTCCTCTTTACCCCGTCCATAAGGTTCTGTACAACGTCAGGCTGTAGTATTTTTTGAACAGAAATCCATTTTCTCTTGAAGTCCGCCTCCGATTTGACAACTTTTGGGTTCTTCCGGAGGGCCTGCTTCATAATCGCCCAATATTTCTCTATTGGGCGAAGCGGGTTCATTTCCTTTGGCACGAAGGTGACCCCGTTGGCTTCGTACCACTCCAACACGTCCTTTGAATAGTGGCACGAAGCGAGATCCGGCCAGAAGATGGTCGGGCCCTCGTGCTGCTTCAATAGTGGTAGTAAGCGCTTCTGTAGGCACTCCTTGAGGTAAACCTGCCCGTTTACCGTGCCGGTCATCACGAAGCCGCTTTCCGCAAGAGCAGATCGCTTGCCACACCATGTACTTTTTGGCAAACTTGGATAGTTTCTGCTTGCGAATCTCCTCCGGAACGCTGAATTTGTCCTCTGCGGAGAAGAAGAACAGGCCCGGCAGCTGACGAAAGTCTGCTTTGACGTAGGTTTCGTCGTCCATTACCAGGCAATGCGGCTTCGTCAGCATTTCGGTGTACAGCTTCCGGGCTCGCGTCTTCCCCACCATGTTTTGCCTTTCGTCGCGGTTAGGAGCCTTCTGAACCTTGTATGTACGCAGGCCCTCCCGCTGCTTGGTCCGCTGGACGAACGAACTTGACAAATTCAGCTTATTGGCGACATCCCGGACCGAACTTCTCGGATCACGTCTAAACTGCTTAACTACGCGCTTGTGATCTTTTTCACTGACGGAGCATCCATTTTTGCCGTTCTTCACCTTCCGGTTGATGGTTAGGTTCTCGAAGTATCGTTTTAGTACTATGCTGACCGTAGATTGGACGATTCCCAGCATCTTACCGATGTCCCGATGTGACAACTCCGGATTCTCGAAATGAGTGCGCAGGATTAATTCACGACGCTCTTTTTCGTTCGACGACATTTTTCCAAATTTATGAAAAATTGACAGTGAAGCATGGCCAACGTGATCTATACACTCTTATCTGATTATAAGCGAAAGCTGAAGATATAATTCCTAAAAATTAAATTTCTACAGCGTTTTTTCCGTGATGCAATTTGATGTGACACACCCTTTATATTAACACGTTGAGCCCGAAATATTGTTGCTGCGCTTTTCATTCAACCCGCATCAAAAGGACTTGTACAATGTCAGTGTCGACCCCAGTGCCCAAAGATATTTATTGTAACTATAAATAGAAGATAGTGAGAAATTCCTCTAGAAAGAAGTCACATTTTGTAACACAACGGAAAACAAAGCCATATTTTCTATTTTCTAACTTTGTAACTGTTAGTCCCGGTGATCAATGCTCAAAACGCTAACAAAAAGCTAGAGATCGACGCGAAGCTCAACGTGTTAACAAATTATTAGATTATTACGGGACGTCTAAATTGACGATTTTCACGGCGCGAACGATTTTCACGACGCGACCGATTTTCAATTTTTCAATTTGTATTTCCAATATATTCGTGAAGGACGTTATCCTACGTCAGAACTGCCTAAAAGGATCAGTAGATGTAGCAGAACAAACACTTTCAATTTGACAATGCCAGAAAGCATACAGGTTTCTACCGGATGGGGATTTACTTCTTATGAGAGCGTCAAAATTTGGTCTGATAGTTCGACTACCTTGGAAGATCAGAAGCTCAGAATAAGTGTTCGCCGATAACTTTCCAAAACTCTGCAGTACCAGTTTGCATGAAGAATTACCTGTAAATAATGAGAAGAAAAAGATATATCAATGGACTATCAGAATAATTCCAAAATCTAGTAAATAGTAGCTGAAATCTAGTAATTAAGCAGAATATGACAAAACGGAAAACGCTTGAAAAGATCTTTAGAGCGTTTATTGGTGAATGAATTGAAACTGAAAGAAAATACTGAAACTGAAGAAATCTATATTCCAATATAAAAAAATTATTACTAAGAAATACCGAACATGATTTGCATCTGATTTTTGTAAAAAATAATTTTTTAAAGGCGAATACGTTAGTTTGATAGCGACACTTTTTTTTCTTTCGGCGTCATCATTTTTTTTCATAATGGTTTATGATGCCTATATGGTTTACCATTGGATCTATGGTGAAAAACGTACTTTTTAGTTTTTTTACAACATTCTCAATAGCTTTGAGATAAAAAATTTAAACTAAGGTGTATCGAGTAATATTTTGAAAAAAAATGAGATCCAGTACTGCTCTAATTTGAATATAAATATGTTCAAACGTCTTTTTTTAGATGTGTTATTTTTTCTCAATTTTAAGCGCTCTGCGCGGAGCAAAACAAAGTTTATACTTTGTGGTATTTAAAATTTCTATTTTTTTACAACTTTGAGTACAGGGCGGACTCGATTATATACCGTCTCCGATTTCTTTTCACTGTTTATAATCGAAACAAAAACAATATTTTAAACGGTTTAATACACACATAATTTATGTTTTTTTTAAATATAAAGAAGAATTTTATTTTTGATTCATTCTCTTAAAGTCAAAAAATACCTTTCTCACATAAAAATGTTACATACATTAAGAGTCTTCATGGAGAGGATATTTGATGGAAAAACCTTTCTAGGCATATGTTCGTATTCAACAATGACAAAATTATTGAACTTCTTTTTTGTTTCGGCTTTGTTTACATCAAACTGGTTATATTTCAAAAAGTAAATACGTAGAACGAATTTGTTGTTTCCGTTTGGAAGATGAGAAAGCATCTACACAGTTGTTAATACAGTTGTGGAACATCTGAATTGATGGATTCAAGTAACATTTTAAAAGTAAAAAACTTAAAAGTTAGTGGTTGCTGTTATGGTTAATTTTTTCCCAAAATGCATGGTAAACTTGATTTTTCCATCAATTAAATTAAAACCCTTTGGCCGTTCTACAATTTGTCCTTTGATAATTAGTTTCTTTTTAATTTCGCTGCAATATCATTTTAAACTATTCCAGGTGATTAACGTTGATGTATTACATTTTTCTTAAAATAAGTCATATTTTGAAAATTTTAAAAAAATGTTCGAACTGAATATAATTGTGTCCAAAATTGTATATAATCAAAATATCGAGTCCGACCTGTACTCATTTAATTTACATTTAAATTTGTGCGCACGTATTTATATGTGTGGTTTTTCAGAATTTTTCAAGTGAATAAATGTCTTTCAAATTTTTGCACAGCCGCAATTTTGTTATTTTCTCAAAATCTATAAGTTTACTAGCAAACGTTGTTCTGCCATATACATTATTCCTAATGAGTATGTTAGGTGTTAGATGAAAAATAACTAATGTATTGTAAGTGTGTTCAAATGTTTTAACGATCTATAAAATTGATAGAATGGGATCGATAAAATATAACGAATGAAAAGATCCAAACCATGTGTTTGATGTTTATGATGGTGCATATTCTCATTCGATAAACAAACGTGAAACGTCTGTGACTTTTGATTTCACACTTGGGTTTGGCATACCGAGGTATGGAGCGCCAAAACGATGACCGTCGACAAAATTTAAAAAACACAATTTTGCGTCTAAAAACACACTTTCAATGTATTCTAAGTAAGCTTAAGAGTACGCGTGGCCACAGTGCAAATCGGAAGAAATTTCTTTGACGAAAAATAAGTCATAGAATACATATTCATGACCCAAATTTAACTATGCTTCTATAAATTCCTTGCCTTTACGCCAAAACTTTATCCATAATTATCAGATAATCCTCGCGTTTGCCATTCAGCCGAATGCATTCAACAAAATGTGGGACCAAATACGTGTGATGTTATAAGAAAGCTCATTAACGACTTTGTTGTCAATGTCACATTGTGACATTGTATACGTTTTAGCCTGGCAACAGAAAAAAGCTGTGACGGTGTCGTTCATGATAGCGTCTCACTAGAATGTATTCTTTCTCATGTCGCTTCTGCTGATTGTTTCGTAGAAATTGCCGTCGTACGCTCTCTACATTTCCGTATATGTCGATCATTGTTGGGATTGTTGTCACAGCTCACGACATCGTAGAATGACGTTGTCTGGACTGCGTCGAATCATCATACGACACACATAAAGATCCTCCGAACGCACTCTATTGTTTGTTTCTTCTCCTTTAACCACATTATATTAATTCTCAATGAATAATGATGTTCATAATGAATGAAGTACATGTGGCGGGATCTCGTTGTTTAGTATTTATGTAATATACGTGTTGTCCCTTCGGAGCGACCGGAAGATTTTTCGTTAATGAAATTTCTTCTGACATACACTATGTTCACACATATTGTAGAGCTTGTTATTCAGACTACATTCAAGGCGTGTTTCTCGGCATAGAAATCTCAACTAAATACTAATAAAAATGACGCAAGTAATATTACGTTGAGTCGGCGAACATTAGGAACGTCAGTACCATTGAAAAAGATGGATGAAATGGTTTAAAGGATTCATAATTTGAGGCTAAAAATGATTGTTGGCATACAAAAATTCAATGTTTCGAAAATTCATAAAAATTCCATGTTCCACAAAGTTCGTCAAAAATAGTTTTACCATCCTGGACTCATTTTTTAAATTTTCTTCATGAATTTTATTTTATATGAAAAAAATTAAAAAAAATTAAAAAATATATATTTTAGATATTGCAAATTAAAGTTTTTTTTCCGTAAATTAAAAAAGAGTACTAATTTTTTTCTCAGTGTATATCATTTTCGCGTTTTAACATCAATACTCTATAATTCTTTCTAAGACACTATTCCGGCACGACTCATGGTTTTTGAGATATAAATTATCAAATATTGCTCTTACTAAAATCTATACGCCCTTTTCAAAAGTCACACCTGAGTCAAAAAATTCCCAATTGATGTGGAAAACTTATATTTCCTTCAACCCAAACGGAATACAAACTTTCATTCGAATCAAAAATACTCATGTTTTGTCATTTATCGATTTCATTTGGAACAGCTGATAGTTTAAAAATGAAAATATAAAAAAAACACAAAGTTCATCTTGCTTTGGTGTGCCGCGAGAAATCGCCAACAAAAAAATCGGATGTTTTTTTTTTGTTGTTTTGTAATTTAGATTTTTTTATGTTTGGATTCATTACTTCTATAACTCTCATTTGAATGGACATGTTTTGACGTGTGAATTTCAGAAAAAAATCTGAATTTGTAAAGCACTACACGGCACTATTGTTTAATCTTTTTTTGAATTTCGAAAATGTTGAATTTTTTGAAATTATTTTAATTTGATTTAATTAAAGACTCAGTGCTGATTTTAAATATCGTCGCACGAGTTATCTATGGGTGTGATTTTTTTTAGAATTTTTCGAAAATTGGAAACAAAACAAATTTTATTTTTCAATTTTGTTCCCCGCCTGCTACTGTATATTTTCCGAAGATTGTATTGCGTTCGTGGATTTAAATTTGTAAGATCAAACATATTGACATCTGATCTATTTGAAGAATTATCCAAATTGTTTTTTTGTATTTTCCGGTTTAAAATGTTCATCTTTAAATTGCGATTCAATGTCTTGATTTTGACATTCTTCTTAAATGCGAAAGGAGATCAAAGGACTGCGATAGCAGTAATCTCGTAGCGGTTTGTCTCATTTTTCGAACACTTGGTATGGTATCATTGGTTTTGGTTTTCATCGATGGTGTATTGGATCAGAATGTTTTCGTGAAGGAAAATATGAAGCAAAGTGTCAACAAAATGTGATGGAATCGAGCATTCAAGTTTTGCCAAGACAATGACCAAGAGCTCAAGACATATGAAGTTCGCACATGGTTACATTACAATTACTCAAAAGCTATTAATATTCCTCCACAATCTCCCGACGTCAATCCCAGTAAAAAACTGAGGAAATTATCTGTGTAGAAAATTTAGAAACCATTAAATTTCTGAAAAATAATGATTTTAAAAACCACTTAATGAAAAAAATGATAAATATTCCTTCCGAATACACTAAAAAAATCGTAGATAAGGCTAAAGACAGCTAAAGATAGTTGCAATGAACAAGGGATACCATACTAATGATGGAATTCGGAAATTGGCCAACGCCTTTGAAATCGATTTGAGATTTCAACCAGCGTACGATTATGAGTTTGAGTCAATTTCATACATTAGCACACACATTCGCCATTTCCAGAGAAATAAAAACCATTATTCTGCAAACAGATAGCAAACCTTTTAACTGTTATATGACACTATGATTTTATCTAAATAGAATGTTCCGAAAGCTTGTTTTTGGTTTTCAAGAGAAGGGAAAAGAGATCTGCATGGTGAAGTACGATTACGGATTTGCGTCACTGTAGGTGAATAGGCCAAACTTATTTCATACGTGTACCTACTATATCAAATATGATTAGAACAAATTTGAACTAAAAAATCACATAAATCTATCCCATTTAGCTTGATATGTTAGAGTGACCACTTTGCCCCCACTAGGTGACCACTTTACCTCCAAGCAAAATGAATGTTCGATTTTTCACCTTTTTTTTCTAATGATGAAATATGTACTATTTTGATTTTTTACTGTAAAAACCGTTTGCTATCTTGAACAACAATGAGTTGAACTATAATATGCTTCGAAAAACGCGAATTGAAGCGGTATGTGGACGCCGGAAATGGGCTTATTCATTAGGGTGACCACTATGCCCCCACTTCCCCTACTGGATCTCAAAATCGATTTTTTTTCATTATTTAGCAAACAAAAAAAAATTATTTTCGATCTAAATCTTTTGGGCAAAAATTACAAAATCACATGATAATAAAGTTTCATTGGAACTAAGTTTCTCTATATTTTTTTTCGATGTTGTATATAGACAACAAACTTTGCTCAGTATAGCGAGTATCGATACTAACGCGAGAAGTGAAACACAAGAAATGTTCGACATTACTATTGATAAAAACAGTTTACGTGTATCGCGGCGTATTTGCAATGTAAGACCTGAGCTCTTCACATGACGACACGTTCGCGCGTTGCATAGGTTGTATTAGGTAGCCCAAAGGTACGCTTTGAGAGGATCAGGGCAAGAACCAGTTCAAAATATGTGTATGTGTATGAGAAGACTGGTTCTATCTGGTAGCTCCAATGGTATTTTGCATCTAGAATTGCATCTAGCTCATTCCATACTTCTAATTGATTTTCCTTTCGTAATGCATCGCGTACTAAAGACTGTGGTGGCGGCCTGCAGCTGCAGTAGCCTGCAACTGTGGCACACAGCTATTAAGAATTAGATCCGCAGCGTAGTGTTTGCGATTGTTTTCGAGACCTTGGGAAAAATTGGTTAGCTGTGGCAGCAAAAAGCGCGGCGGCAGCAGCAGTGGCTAACACTCAATGGTTACGGTTTTTTTTGTCGAGACAAAACTTCAAACCGGTTCGCGTACACTTATCGATCCTCTCTCGCAAATTGCGATTGCTTTCATTGAGTTTGCATGACAGTTTGCTATAATCGATCAATTCCCTCGGTATGTTTCCCGCCTCCAAGAGCAAAAACCGGTCAGTGACGAAACATGCCAACGACACTCTAGCGCAGCTGAAGTCCAATCAAGCGGGGCGACAAAAGCGCGAATCTAACAACACCTGCAATGTTACTGTTTTTTTTTTTAGTGAATTTTCGTTACCCAACCTAACGCCCACTTGCGCCCGCGATGGAGAAAACAAAGTTCGGCCGACGGAATGTTGCCCCCGATCGTGAATATGCGAACCAGATCTAATGTGTGCTGCATGCATAGTTGTGCATTCTCATTCCAAGTGCAGCAAAACTAAACGTCGGCGGCGCGTTTAATTTGGAAATAGTTTTGCGAGCGGCAATAAATTTAAGCCTCCATCAGCTACAACACAACACACTGCGCGCGGCTGTAGCTACTGCCGGTGGACAGAATGTGGGCACACATTTTGGGGGGAACCAACAGCAATTGTGATCACGCGACGGATCAGAAGTGAATTATAAGTATGATTAATTGCCGCCGCCGTAATCGATTTACAACTGAGACAGCTGCAGTAGTGTATGAGTGCGCTGGTAGCGGGCATGTCGATTGAAACAAATCATGATATACGCTTTTAGCTTTTAGTAAGAATTGCTGAAGATCTATTTTTCCATTGTTTGCATATATTAAAACTTGTCTAACACAATCCGTTCTGATTTGAATTCTGGCGTATAAAAGTATAGAAAGCGTTCCAGTAAACTATGATTTGATAAACAATTCTTTTCTTAGTTAACGCTTACCGGCAGGAAACATTGAGTTGAGGAACAAAAACAGTTCGATGAATTCCAGGAAAAATAGGCGCAAAGCGTTTAGTGTTTGTTTACGTTGAACGCAAAGTTTGTTATCTATGAGATCATCGCAATCTAGTTTACAAACCCATAATTTGTGTACCAACAACAATACAATGCTATCGCTGAAGGAATTCGGTTTCTTAGCTGCTTATCAGTTCTGATACTCTAGAATCAAGTTAATAAGAATTCGGATTAAAAAGTAATAGAATAAGAAAAGTAGAAATACGAAATGAATAAATCGATGATAGTTTAACACGTTGATTCCCGATTTTTTCTTGCTGCGCTTTCCTTTCAACCCGCATCAATTTATTGTGTGAATAGTCAAAAATTCTACTAGAAATTAGCCCCGTTTTGTAAAACATCCGAAAACAAACAGAATATATTTAATTTTTTTTATTTTGCAACTGTCAGTCCCAGTTAGTCAGCGCTTCCATACCAAATAGCTCAACGTCGGCCTCTAGGGAAAGAAGAGTAGAAGTACGATAAGGTTGAAAATGTATAAAAAACTAACATTAACGAAAATATTCAAGAAAAAAACTGATATTTGTAAGAAGGCGAATGATACCAACTCTCCCTGCCATTTGTGCTACCGTGCACATTACGTTTCAAATACGGAAAAACTCAACGCAAAATCAACCGGCCGCTGCTTCGACTTTCTATGATTTTTTCACTATTTACATAAGGTGGCAGCTACCCACAATATCATTTTTCATTATCATATGAATATGCCCAATTTCAATTGCGACTGTAATTTTTTTATTCCAAAAGACCGCAATCATTGTTTTTCTTTGAAAAATTGTATTGTATTCTGATTCATTGAAAAATTATGTTCCACAAAGTTGTGGGAAAATCAATGAACTTCCTAGTAAAAATAACATATCAAGTAAGAGAAAAATCCCTCTTAGATATTTATGACCTAGGGAATACATCTAACTTTTTAATACACAGGGATCGGACTCATCGGTCTAGGTGACGTTGAGAGGGGGCTAGACTCGACCAGACCTCACCGTACTGCGACCTCCGAAACCTTCGACCGATTCACCCGTATACGTGTGGAGCAGCGATAATTAGCTAAGACCGATTCGAGCTTTCCGAATCTTCCTTTACGGCTCGAATCCCTATGTTTCTTCTTTTTTTTACTGAGCGAGAGGTATAGATTATGTTGCTCTGTGGCTTCGATTTTTATTTTCACTCTAGACGGTGATCAGCCTTGGATTGGATGAAACCCAATATGAACATTATTAAATATTCTTTTTCAATGTTACGAGAAAGTTAGTACAAAACCACGCATCGGGACCACCAATAAATTCTACCTAAGAGCTAATTATTAAATTTCTTTCCCAATATAATATCAGAAATAATAAATACGCTAATTGAATGCAATGAATTTGTAGTCATACGTTCACAATGTGGTCGTCTTTTGGACACCACCCCTTTGTTTTTGTATATTTTTATTTGAATACAGTTTTAATAGCCCCAAGCCGTTGATGTGTTGCCGTATAGGGGTCAGGAAAAGAAGACATGAATTGAATTTGTTGTGATGCACACACAATTCACAATTCAAAAGTTCAATAACGAGTCAAATAATTGAAGTAAAAAAAAAGAAAAAGTAGCGGATCCACCAGTTTCAATCTACCTTCTATTAAGGGGAATAGTAATCGAAAGAATAAACAGTTATTCTACTGGCAAAAACTATCTTTGAAAAAATTGTTACATATGTGATAGAACTCTCATTTTCATGCTGTCAGAAATAGGGTGAATAAAATTTTCGATTAAATCAAACAACTAACTTTATTATCTTTATAGATAAAGGTTAACATCGTTCGACAATTTTTTTATCCCCAATTCTTTTATGCAACTTCGTAAAACAGAGTTTTTTTATATTTTTTAATATTATCGATTATGCGATTTTTTACTAAGTTGCATTATGGTCATCATGAAAAAAAAACTGGGTTTCTGCTCCAACTTGTAACCCTAGGGTCATCCATTAGCGACATGACACTTTTGTGTCTTCGTGTAAACGAACCCTCAAAACATTTTAATGATATGTCAGTTAGTCAAAATCAACATTTTCACATGAGAAAGTACACAAGTGAGCATCTCTTAATAATTATTTAAAATTACTACCGAAACTCGCTTATTTCAATTTTCGGCCTTAATAAACATCCCATTTGGCAATCTGTGCATTGTTTAGTTACCACATTTGAGTCTACATTTTCGCTGTTGAATGTTCCCGTGCCAACGAGAAGCCATCCCGCACGAAGCAACGCAAGTGAATCCATCCGAAATGACCCAAATCAGTCAATTGCACGACGCTTTCAAAAGTTGCGCATCTCCCAAACCTTATTGTAGCGTATTTTGCGAAAAGATCTTGGGTATCCTTACATCCTCCCAAGAACAAAATGACTCAGGAACTAAAGCCACTTGACCACATGAAGCGCCGAAACTTCTCCGATTGGGCTCAGGGAATCTTGAAGTAAATGATGATTTTTATCACAAAATCAGTTGCTGATCAGCACCATTTCTGTTTTCTGGTGAGCTATCTGTTATTTAGCCTTATTAATTCTGAGCATGAGCTTGGGTAGACTGTACAATTCGTAGTTGCTCTCTGTGATCGACCTGAACCAGCGAAATTGCACAAAGAACACACTGAATGACGTTTGACGTTAGCAAATCAGTCTCATTGTGCAAGTTTCGGTGATTCGAGCTTTAAATAGTCAATAAGGACGCCGTCCTTACAGTCACCAGGGGAAGGAAAGGAATGTTAGTATGATATACACCACCCGAAGGCCAGAAGGGTCGCCTTTATAGAGTGGTTCCCTAAAAATTATCAAGAAAGGAATTGTTGTTAGTGGAAGGAGGTAAGAATCATGATTCACTTGAGTAAGTGATGAGATTAAGTAAACGCGAATTATCGACCACTCGACGGAACGAAAATCCGAAAATCTCATGTATAGATTATCTTTAAATATCCCGAAAAGGAAACTTATTGGTCCATCTATTTATTCTATTATTTGTCGCACATTTTTCTATCGAAATCCAATCGTGACTGCAGAGAGTTAACCTTAGAAAACATGAGAAGGTAACCGAGAGAACTCCCCTTAAATCAACCAGACCAGTGATATATTCAATTATTCAACTCGCAACTCCAAACACGGTGACGGGAGCCTTGGGAAACCTGCGAAGGTAACCTAGCTACTGCTCTAAAATTAATCGACCCGGCGACATATTCCGTTATTCGTCACGCGTATTCTCGACTGAAAAAAACATTGGGAAACCTGAAAAGGAATGTAATTTAGTCTTATTCATCCATTCTTTCACAGTTTTAATTGTCTCTGTAGCAAGCATTTAAATTTCTTCTACAGTCTTCAAGCCCTGAGGAAGCACCACCACGTTTTTTCACCGGAAGAGAACTAATATAGCGATCCATTCTGGAATGTGATACGGGCTGGACGATAAACACGCTCTTGTCGATGAATAGGATTACCAGATTTTTCGGATTGAGGAAGTTAAAGATTTTCTTACATCGCTCGACTCGTAGCTCCCGGATGTGGTTGGTAGTTATGTGAGTTTTTTTTCATGCCCTCGGCTTCGCCCTGCAATCTTCCTTTATGATCTTCCGTGTCGTGAAGTCGCTGATCCCGTTTCTTTCGTCATTTTCTTCATTGGACGCACTAGATTTGCCCGAATCTTCCTTTTGATGGCAGCAATAACCCTCGGAATCCCAGCTGACCTGTGGCTTGCTTCGCCGATAATTTTCCTTTCTTTTCTCGGTCTAAGCCCCTTTTCACGATCCACCGGGATACTCCTACGGCGATTAAAATATCAATTTTGCGACATTTGCGCGTGGGACAAATCATGAATACGCTGCCATTTCGTCATGGGGCAACTGTCAAACCAAGAAAATCTGTTTCTTTTACGTGGATGTGTTATGAATTACGTGGATGTAAAGAAAACCAACACATTGTATGCACAGATTAAACAGTCACCTTATTTGTACGATAGTGTAAACATTATCATACGGTAGATATCTGAAAATTGTCTTTCATTTTGGGCAAAAAAAATGTCCAAAGATTAAAAAAAGTAAAAAAAAAAAGAAAATAAGAAGGATAAAAATTCAGATAAATAAAATCATCCAAGAATATAAGAGTGAAAAAGGAAACGAGTAACAATTAATAACAAAGAGATTTCATAAGTATGCTAGAGACACTCTTCCTCACTTGTTTCTGATTTCAGTAACGTATAAGACTATTTTTACTGTTTTACCGGCAGCATTTGCAAACAACATTGTTGGCGAAACCACTGGACAGAGTACTAAACGGTGCACTCACTCTCATGTTGCACACACGCTTCTTTTGGGTCATCCATGGTTACACTGGCCCACTGAGGAGAGCCCTTACACTTTGCTGCCGTCGTATTACGCAACTCGCCCAAGCGCACTCCATAATGAAACAATGCGGATAAAAACAAAGGGTAAATGATACCCCGATTACGATTTGCATGCGTTTACACCATTCAACATGTGATTGTGCAGCGCGGATCGTTGTTAACATGGCTGAATAACACCATTCGTTTGCACCTTTAATCGAATTGCCCCATAAGGGGGATTGGGGATGATGAGAAGAAGCTGAAGGCAGTGCGATTATGTTTAATTCACTTTAGTAACCACCTAGTAGTAGTATTGGCATCATGTTGATGTCGATAAACATTGGTAACCGAATTCAGTTCAGTCAAAATTTACACCAATCAGACGTCAAAATTGCGCGCGGAAAATGCACTTCACGTAACGGAGCGGAGGTTAACAGCAGTACTCGTTTGCTTGCCACATTGTATCGGATTACTTTCAACGATTTGTTCATTTAAAAGTGAAAACATAACCCGAAGACATGGTGCTATGTGGTTGGTGTTTCCCTCTTCGACCTTCGCCCGGCTTCGAGTTATGACCTTTCGGTCATAATCTTTTTTCACTACGATTATGTTTACATACATCACACTTTCGATACCGGCGATGGCCTCCGTTTGATTCTGTCCTTTCCCTTCAACGCGTTTTTCTTTAATTCGACTGAAACGAATTATTGTGTTCGATAGTGTTTATACTCCAAATTCGATTATTTTCAGCGATTGCCGTGAAGTGGACATAATGGGTTCCGTCCGCCGCTGGTGGTAAAGCGAGTTTGTAAACAATCTGCGAGCTAGAATGAATGCATTCGTATATTGAGAAGCTGCCCGGCAAAACATTTTAGAAAAAAAAACGCAGAATCAGAAAGTCAAATACTCTAGAATCAAGTTAATAAGAATTCGGATTAAAAAGTAATAGAATAAGAAAAGTAGAAATACGAAATGAATAAATCGATGATAGTTTAACACGTTGATTCCCGATTTTTTCTTGCTGCGCTTTCCTTTCAACCCGCATCAATTTATTGTGTGAATAGTCAAAAATTCTACTAGAAATTAGCCCCGTTTTGTAAAACATCCGAAAACAAACAGAATATATTTTATTTTTTTTATTTTGCAACTGTCAGTCCCAGTTAGTCAGCGCTTCCATACCAAATAGCTCAACGTCGGCCTCTAGGGAAAGAAGAGTAGAAGTACGATAAGGTTGAAAATGTATAAAAAACTAACATTAACGAAAATATTCAAGAAAAAAACTGATATTTGTAAGAAGGCGAATGATACCAACTCTCCCTGCCATTTGTGCTACCGTGCACATTACGTTTCAAATACGGAAAAACTCAACGCAAAATCAATCGGCCGCTGCTTCGACTTTCTATGATTTTTTCACTATTTACATAAGGTGGCAGCTACCCACAATATCATTTTTCATTATCATATGAATATGCCCAATTTCAATTGCGACTGTAATTTTTTTATTCCAAAAGACCGCAATCATTGTTTTTCTTTGAAAAATTGTATTGTATTCTGATTCATTGAAAAATTATGTTCCACAAAGTTGTGGGAAAATCAATGAACTTCCTAGTAAAAATAACATATCAAGTAAGAGAAAAATCCCTCTTAGATATTTATGACCTAGGGAATACATCTAACTTTTTAATACACAGGGATCGGACTCATCGGTCTAGGTGACGTTGAGAGGGGGCTAGACTCGACCAGACCTCACCGTACTGCGACCTCCGAAACCTTCGACCGATTCACCCGTATACGTGTGGAGCAGCGATAATTAGCTAAGACCGATTCGAGCTTTCCGAATCTTCCTTTACGGCTCGAATCCCTATGTTTCTTCTTTTTTTTACTGAGCGAGAGGTATAGATTATGTTGCTCTGTGGCTTCGATTTTTATTTTCACTCTAGACGGTGATCAGCCTTGGATTGGATGAAACCCAATATGAACATTATTAAATATTCTTTTTCAATGTTACGAGAAAGTTAGTACAAAACCACGCATCGGGACCACCAATAAATTCTACCTAAGAGCTAATTATTAAATTTCTTTCCCAATATAATATCAGAAATAATAAATACGCTAATTGAATGCAATGAATTTGTAGTCATACGTTCACAATGTGGTCGTCTTTTGGACACCACCCCTTTGTTTTTGTATATTTTTATTTGAATACAGTTTTAATAGCCCCAAGCCGTTGATGTGTTGCCGTATAGGGGTCAGGAAAAGAAGACATGAATTGAATTTGTTGTGATGCACACACAATTCACAATTCAAAAGTTCAATAACGAGTCAAATAATTGAAGTAAAAAAAAAGAAAAAGTAGCGGATCCACCAGTTTCAATCTACCTTCTATTAAGGGGAATAGTAATCGAAAGAATAAACAGTTATTCTACTGGCAAAAACTATCTTTGAAAAAATTGTTACATATGTGATAGAACTCTCATTTTCATGCTGTCAGAAATAGGGTGAATAAAATTTTCGATTAAATCAAACAACTAACTTTATTATCTTTATAGATAAAGGTTAACATCGTTCGACAATTTTTTTATCCCCAATTCTTTTATGCAACTTCGTAAAACAGAGTTTTTTTATATTTTTTAATATTATCGATTATGCGATTTTTTACTAAGTTGCATTATGGTCATCATGAAAAAAAAACTGGGTTTCTGCTCCAACTTGTAACCCTAGGGTCATCCATTAGCGACATGACACTTTTGTGTCTTCGTGTAAACGAACCCTCAAAACATTTTAATGATATGTCAGTTAGTCAAAATCAACATTTTCACATGAGAAAGTACACAAGTGAGCATCTCTTAATAATTATTTAAAATTACTACCGAAACTCGCTTATTTCAATTTTCGGCCTTAATAAACATCCCATTTGGCAATCTGTGCATTGTTTAGTTACCACATTTGAGTCTACATTTTCGCTGTTGAATGTTCCCGTGCCAACGAGAAGCCATCCCGCACGAAGCAACGCAAGTGAATCCATCCGAAATGACCCAAATCAGTCAATTGCACGACGCTTTCAAAAGTTGCGCATCTCCCAAACCTTATTGTAGCGTATTTTGCGAAAAGATCTTGGGTATCCTTACATCCTCCCAAGAACAAAATGACTCAGGAACTAAAGCCACTTGACCACATGAAGCGCCGAAACTTCTCCGATTGGGCTCAGGGAATCTTGAAGTAAATGATGATTTTTATCACAAAATCAGTTGCTGATCAGCACCATTTCTGTTTTCTGGTGAGCTATCTGTTATTTAGCCTTATTAATTCTGAGCATGAGCTTGGGTAGACTGTACAATTCGTAGTTGCTCTCTGTGATCGACCTGAACCAGCGAAATTGCACAAAGAACACACTGAATGACGTTTGACGTTAGCAAATCAGTCTCATTGTGCAAGTTTCGGTGATTCGAGCTTTAAATAGTCAATAAGGACGCCGTCCTTACAGTCACCAGGGGAAGGAAAGGAATGTTAGTATGATATACACCACCCGAAGGCCAGAAGGGTCGCCTTTATAGAGTGGTTCCCTAAAAATTATCAAGAAAGGAATTGTTGTTAGTGGAAGGAGGTAAGAATCATGATTCACTTGAGTAAGTGATGAGATTAAGTAAACGCGAATTATCGACCACTCGACGGAACGAAAATCCGAAAATCTCATGTATAGATTATCTTTAAATATCCCGAAAAGGAAACTTATTGGTCCATCTATTTATTCTATTATTTGTCGCACATTTTTCTATCGAAATCCAATCGTGACTGCAGAGAGTTAACCTTAGAAAACATGAGAAGGTAACCGAGAGAACTCCCCTTAAATCAACCAGACCAGTGATATATTCAATTATTCAACTCGCAACTCCAAACACGGTGACGGGAGCCTTGGGAAACCTGCGAAGGTAACCTAGCTACTGCTCTAAAATTAATCGACCCGGCGACATATTCCGTTATTCGTCACGCGTATTCTCGACTGAAAAAAACATTGGGAAACCTGAAAAGGAATGTAATTTAGTCTTATTCATCCATTCTTTCACAGTTTTAATTGTCTCTGTAGCAAGCATTTAAATTTCTTCTACAGTCTTCAAGCCCTGAGGAAGCACCACCACGTTTTTTCACCGGAAGAGAACTAATATAGCGATCCATTCTGGAATGTGATACGGGCTGGACGATAAACACGCTCTTGTCGATGAATAGGATTACCAGATTTTTCGGATTGAGGAAGTTAAAGATTTTCTTACATCGCTCGACTCGTAGCTCCCGGATGTGGTTGGTAGTTATGTGAGTTTTTTTTCATGCCCTCGGCTTCGCCCTGCAATCTTCCTTTATGATCTTCCGTGTCGTGAAGTCGCTGATCCCGTTTCTTTCGTCATTTTCTTCATTGGACGCACTAGATTTGCCCGAATCTTCCTTTTGATGGCAGCAATAACCCTCGGAATCCCAGCTGACCTGTGGCTTGCTTCGCCGATAATTTTCCTTTCTTTTCTCGGTCTAAGCCCCTTTTCACGATCCACCGGGATACTCCTACGGCGATTAAAATATCAATTTTGCGACATTTGCGCGTGGGACAAATCATGAATACGCTGCCATTTCGTCATGGGGCAACTGTCAAACCAAGAAAATCTGTTTCTTTTACGTGGATGTGTTATGAATTACGTGGATGTAAAGAAAACCAACACATTGTATGCACAGATTAAACAGTCACCTTATTTGTACGATAGTGTAAACATTATCATACGGTAGATATCTGAAAATTGTCTTTCATTTTGGGCAAAAAAAATGTCCAAAGATTAAAAAAAGTAAAAAAAAAAAAAAATAAGAAGGATAAAAATTCAGATAAATAAAATCATCCAAGAATATAAGAGTGAAAAAGGAAACGAGTAACAATTAATAACAAAGAGATTTCATAAGTATGCTAGAGACACTCTTCCTCACTTGTTTCTGATTTCAGTAACGTATAAGACTATTTTTACTGTTTTACCGGCAGCATTTGCAAACAACATTGTTGGCGAAACCACTGGACAGAGTACTAAACGGTGCACTCACTCTCATGTTGCACACACGCTTCTTTTGGGTCATCCATGGTTACACTGGCCCACTGAGGAGAGCCCTTACACTTTGCTGCCGTCGTATTACGCAACTCGCCCAAGCGCACTCCATAATGAAACAATGCGGATAAAAACAAAGGGTAAATGATACCCCGATTACGATTTGCATGCGTTTACACCATTCAACATGTGATTGTGCAGCGCGGATCGTTGTTAACATGGCTGAATAACACCATTCGTTTGCACCTTTAATCGAATTGCCCCATAAGGGGGATTGGGGATGATGAGAAGAAGCTGAAGGCAGTGCGATTATGTTTAATTCACTTTAGTAACCACCTAGTAGTAGTATTGGCATCATGTTGATGTCGATAAACATTGGTAACCGAATTCAGTTCAGTCAAAATTTACACCAATCAGACGTCAAAATTGCGCGCGGAAAATGCACTTCACGTAACGGAGCGGAGGTTAACAGCAGTACTCGTTTGCTTGCCACATTGTATCGGATTACTTTCAACGATTTGTTCATTTAAAAGTGAAAACATAACCCGAAGACATGGTGCTATGTGGTTGGTGTTTCCCTCTTCGACCTTCGCCCGGCTTCGAGTTATGACCTTTCGGTCATAATCTTTTTTCACTACGATTATGTTTACATACATCACACTTTCGATACCGGCGATGGCCTCCGTTTGATTCTGTCCTTTCCCTTCAACGCGTTTTTCTTTAATTCGACTGAAACGAATTATTGTGTTCGATAGTGTTTATACTCCAAATTCGATTATTTTCAGCGATTGCCGTGAAGTGGACATAATGGGTTCCGTCCGCCGCTGGTGGTAAAGCGAGTTTGTAAACAATCTGCGAGCTAGAATGAATGCATTCGTATATTGAGAAGCTGCCCGGCAAAACATTTTAGAAAAAAAAACGCAGAATCAGAAAGTCAAATAAGATGCTAAATTTAATTGGCATTTTATAACGATCCGAGCGCGATCGTTAGTTTCGTGGAGGTTGGCGCGACAAGTTCGTAAATTTGAAATTCAATTCTTTGTTCCCGCAACCAGTTTGACGCTCGACCCAGCCTCAAAACTTGATGCGAAGCTCACAGTGCTGGATGAATATATATTCCGCCGTCTGTCCGGGGGAGCAAGTTTGTGGGGGATTTAGAGCTTTGTCCAGATGAGCGGCAACTGACTGTCAACAGCACAATATCCCGTAGGTATCAAACTGGCATCGAACGTATCTCGTTATGCCACCAAGCGCAGGTACCTCCGCGACAGGTTCCTCCCACTACTGCCTACAGGGGCGGTGACGGTGGTAGTCGATGTCCTTGGCAAGGACGTGGTATTGCGCACTAGCGTTCATGACGGCAGCCGTGGCATGGTATTGAAGAGGAATTAAAAATATAGAATTACAAACAAGACACAAGCAGAAACGGAATGGATATGTAGGTATATAACTTTTGTTTTATGAACCAGTTTGTTGGTGGCAGAAGGTGTCAATTTGTGCTTGGTCAAGTGTCTAGTGTGTTTGTGTTTACATTTTTTTCTTTCCAGAAGTGCGCTGCCCACCAGCTGACATAACACTTTTGTTGACAACAAGAGATAGTGCGACAATTCATAACGCTCTGAACAGTTCTCGGGAGTACGGACTGGCGATAAATGTCTGACAGCCATGACATGTTTTGAAATGTGTGCAAGATAATTAGCAAATTCACTATGTATTTACAATTACTTTTGTGAAATCATGACTGCTTTCAATGCTGCATAAGCCTTTTCTGTGGTATCCATTTATACTGATAATCAAAGGGAATTGTTTAAACTAAGCTGGGATGTTTGGTTGGTTATATTGGTACTGATATTGGTACTACGCTATATCGGCAAGCTAACAATACTAACACCGCTAACAATACTACAGGGAGTACACAAGAAGTGATAGCCCGAATTTTGTCAACGTACAAATACAGGGCGGATCGGATTTTTTTCACTACACGAAAAAAAAAATGTTTTAAATACACATAATTTTGAACAGTTTTCGATGATTAAAATCTTTAAAATAAACACAATTTTCACTCCACTGTCCCAAAAAAAATCAATTGACGTTAAAATATCTTTTTTTTTCTTGAATTAAGTCGAACAAATAATTAAAATTTAAAAAAATTATTCTATAATTGTATATAATCGAAATCTGTATATAACCGGGTCCGACCTGTAATCATAAATATTCAAAAAAATATACTTCAACTGGACGGTTGTAACTGATTGCAAAATTTATCTCGTTTGATAAACCTATTTCATAACTAGGCAGATTCCGTAGGTTTTTCAGGGGATATGCTCTCACAGTTTGTATTTTTCCTACTATGAGTTATTATATCCTAAGTGTGTAATAGAGCTACTAAAAATGCTCTGATTTTGTTCAGATTTCGTTTGATGGAAATATATATAGTGTCTCAAACTCGAGTCAGTACCCCACCATGCAAGTCGTTTTTCACTACTTTTGAAAGTCGAAAACAAGCTTTCGAAACATTTTATTCAAATATTAGCTGACCCGGCAAACTTCGTCCCGCCCAAAATTTGTTTTTTGTTATCAATACCTTCAAACATTCAAGTTTATGGCGCGGATCCAATCGCAGAACTGTTCATTGATTGATCTTCTAATCGACCCCGTTGAATTTTTTATAGCAGCTCCCACTTAGAGAGGGGGGTGGAGTGTCTAACTACCGTGAAAACATTTATTACACCCTAAAACCTCCACATGCCAAATTTGGTTTCATTTGTTTGATTATTTCTCGAGTTATTCAGAAGTTTGAATTTCATTTGTATGGCAGCCCACCCTAAGGGAGGGGGAGGAGTATCTAACCACCATAGAATCATTTATTGCACCCTAAAACCTCCACATGCAAAATTTGGTTCCATTTGCCTGATAAGTTCTCGAGTAATACAGAAATTTGAGTTTCATTTGTGTGGCAGCTCCCCCTCAGAGAGAGGGGTGGAGTGTCTAACCACCGTAAAAACATTTATTGCAACATAAAACCTCCACATGCAAAATTCGGATCCTTTTGCTTGATTAATTATCGAGTAATACTCGATAATTATTATCGAGATTAATTATTATCGAGATTAATTATCGAGTAATAATTTCATTTGTATGGCAGCCCCCCCTCAGAGAGAGTGTTTATTCACCATGGAAACGTTTCGTGTCCCCTAAAACATTCGCATGACAAATTTGGCTCTATTTACTTGATTAGATTTCGAATTATGCAGAAATTTGTCTTTCATTTGTATGGCAGCTCCCACTTAGAGAGAGGGGTGGAGTGTTTAACCATCGTAAAAACATTTATCACACCCTAAAATCTCCATATGCCTAATATGGTTTCATTTGCTTGATTCATTTTCGAGTAACGCAGAAATTTGATTTGTATGGCAGCCCCACCTAAGAGAGGGGGAGAAGTATCTAACCACCATAGAATCATTTATTGCATCCTAAAACCTCCACATGCAAAATTTAGTTCCAGTTGCTTGATTAATTCTCGAGTAAAGCGGAAATTTGAGTTTCATTTGCATGGCAGCCCCCCCTCAGAGAGGGGGTTGAGAGTCTATCCATCATAGAATCATTTATTGCACCCTGAAACCTCAACATGCCTAATTTGGTTTCATTTGCTTGATTAATTCTCGCGTAATGCAGAAATGTGTTTCATTTGTATGGATTATGGAGAAATTGATTCATGCACCCGAGATTTTGTTGGACCGCTGGGTTGCACAGAGAAGGATCATGCTGGTTTGTACACCAACGTTACCGGACACTTCGGGTGGATCTATGCGGAATCTTATATGGACTCTGAAATTTTGGGAACATTGTCTACACGACTTATCCCCTTATTATCAGCCAATTATTCATTTTTGTGAAACCAACATAGTGCGGTGAGTTTTTATCAAGATACCATTTTGAACGTTAATATCTCTTTTCCGGTTGAGGGAAGTAGTATGACAAACTTTTCATTCCAAAGATGAATGGTCTATGAGTGATATTTGTTATATACGTACCCAAAAAATTGAGAATAAACTATTGAATCAAAAAATTCATACAAAATCACGCTCTGGTCAACAACATCTATTTCAGAAACAACTAGAAGTAAGTTCGCAAGGGTGATTAGATACCGACCCCTACTACATTTCGAAAACCATAAAATATCTAAAATATTTGTTTTTTGGCGACTTCAGCACTGAATTGTATAGTAAGACTCTGACTTGTAATACGTCTATTGGACGTCAAAAAATTATAGTTCTTAAGTAAACGTAGTAAACGTTGAATGCGTCACACATCCAGAATCCTATGAACCAGTATGACGATGTGTGACAGATTTCATGTGCAAGTTTGTACCTCAACCAGACAGGACTATCGTATCCAACATTGTAACAAAACTTCTTCGCTTCGATCTCAAGATTCGTCCGACTAGCGGGACAAAGCGTGCGAAAGCCATTCATGCCCTATCCGACCTTGAACTATGATCCATTCGAGCCATGCTGCAAATTCACACCGCACGACACCACTAAACGGCGGCGATTAAATTACTTCAAAAATCTGGTATGCTGATCGGCTCGTAGCAATCGAAGTCATTCGTTAACCCTTCACCGGTTTGGTTTGGTTCAGAAAGCAGAGAGCCCTCCATATGCACGGATGGCATGCAAAGCAGTCATAATGTGGTGGTCCTATTTGCCCCGGCGGAGATTGCATAATGCCATGGAAGAACTTTTTTACTTCTTGTTCCACGCTTGCCCGCCACCCCGCTGCTCTGGTCTACACTACTGGTCGTGCGATTGTGGCTAGAGCGGGTTTAATGCGAAAGTAAAACCTCTGATCTCTCGAGCTCGCCGGCGGGCACCATCGTACCGTGCAGGCTGACAATGTGGGGAACAGAGCGAAATAGCATTAGCCTAGTTGCAGCCTGGAACTGTGGGACCGGTTCGACCTGCCGTAAGTATAGCTGATGCTGCTGTCTAATGCCATGAGGAGGGTACCATGCATTAAAACAGGTATTTTTAAGATCGAGGGTTGCCTATTTTCCGAAGTTGTGCAAAAAAAATCGCTAGCATTTTATTACCGATTTGCTAACAAGCTCTACTATTGTGCCGCGCGTGTGAAAATTACATACTAACAGGAGGATGCTGTTGAGAAAATTGCGAGTAGAACCTGTTCCCTAGTTGGCCCTGCGTGACTACTACAGAGGCTCATTAGCCTAGTCCTCTATTGGCAAAGAAGGGGGAATCCCTTCAGTGATGTGAGTTGGAAGAAAACCGAGCGGTCACTTGCAATAAGTCGGCCGATCGGATTACTGTCAGTGCGGTGCTGTTTAATCCGATGGAGCTCATACTAGATGTGGACTAGATAGAACCTGCTACGAATCCGGCTCTTGCAAATGGGACACACTCGAGCTCCCATCGGTTGCTACACATTCCATCCGGGATTTAGCTAATAACCGAAAGCAGCATAAAGTGCATGAATCAGCGCAGGATATGGGATCGAACGCTGGTTGTGCAACGCATTGGATATAATGTCGAACGATGACATAATCAAAGAAACTACATCCAAAATAATCATTTTTCGATAAGTTTCGTTGATCCAACTTTTTAACGAAGTTACCTGCAACGGAAGAAGCTACGTAATGCCATCCCCCTAGAGAAAGCGGAAGGATGTATCAATTGTATCGATTATAAATTTCTACTAAATTGCCCTTTTTGAAGTTCGCCGCTCGCGATGGCGCTTGTCGTTTCCGTCCAAAACAAACACAACTATGTTCACAGTCGATCGGTAGTAACAGCAGCAGCAGCACTGCTCCATTATTATTCAATCAACGAAACTTCTTCCGCGGCTACCTCCCGAACTAAACTTGAAAAAAACAGAAAGAGTGAGAGACGAAGTGAAGGAGGAGGGGGGGAGCTAATTAATAGCCCTCCTGACAAATGGCGTCTGTTGGGTACAAACTGCACGATTTTGTTTCGCGAATCGCGAAAATTCGAGGGGAGTGAATGAACAAAACGAAGCAATATAAGAAAAAAAACAATTGAGTTCCAAGCGGGGTAAGTGGTGAATGGCCGGCCCGCCTCCCACCACCACCCATTGCGAAGGTTGACGACTTTCTGCCGTGAGGGTTCTGTTTACCGTCGCACTTGTTTCGTCTTTGTACCAACTAATAATAATGGCTCCGACACGAGATTGACGAAAAATGAGTCAAAGCTGTTGGGAAATCTCTACAACTAATTGAGTGCGGGTATCAAGAATACGAATAACATGAAAGAAATATTTCAACCAGAGATACGTTGTATTTGACAGATGTAGAATATTCAACTCCAGTGATACTATTTGACCTAACCTTGTTAGATTTCAGGGGAATTCATGACTGACAGATTTTCTTTTGCTAGTGCTCAGAAAGTAAGGGTTTTATTAAAAAAGTAGAAATTTAAACTAAAATTTGAATTTGTAATCTGAATCTAGAATATGAGATGGAATCTATAACTGAAATCTGGATTCTCGAATCTGGAATCTGAATCTGGAATTTGAATCTGAAATCTGAATTTGGGATTTCAAATCTGGGATGCTGAATATGGGATTCACTCTGAAATCAGGAATCTGAACCGGAAAACCAGAATCTGGTATCTGAAACTGAAATCTGGAATCTCGAAGATGGAATTTTAATCTGAAATCAACATGAGGAATTTAAATCTGAAATCTGACATGACACATCTGCAATTTGGAATCTAGAATATGGGACGCACATGTCCCATTTGGAATCTTGAACCTGGAATTTTAATCTAGTATCTGGATCCGGGACCTGAATTTGGGATTTTGGATCTGTAATTTGGATCTGGAGTCTAAATATGGAATTCTGGAATCTGAATTTGAGGTCTTTATCAGGAATTTGAACATAGAGTCTGGATTTGGATTCTGAATCTGGAGTATGGATCTGGAATCTGAGGTCGGAATCTGGATATGGAATATGAGTCTGGAATCTGAATCTGAAATCTGAAATCTGAAAATTGAAACTGGAATTCTGAATTTTAGATTCTGGAATCTGCAATCTGAATTAGGAATCTGAATCTGGAATCCGAATGTGAAGTCTGGAATCTGAATCTGAATTTGGGATATAAATCTAGAATTTGAACCTGAAATTTGCTTTTGGAATCTGATTCTGAAATCTGAATCTGAAATCTGGAATTCAAATATTGTATCTGATCTGGTATCTAAATCTGGAATCTGAATCTAAAATCTGAACTTTAGATTCTATAATCTGCAATCTGAATTTTAGATTCTGTAATCTGCAATCTGAATTTGGAATCTGAATCTGGAATCTGGAATCTGGACTCTGAATTGTGAAATCTGGTATCTGAATTTGAAAGTGGAGTCTGGAATCGGAATCTGGAAGCAGTAATTTTAATCTGGAATCTGAATGTGGAATCTGCTTTTGGGGTCTGATTCTGGAATCTGAAAATGAAATCTGAAATCTGGAATTTGAACCTGGATTCTGGAATCTGAATCCGAACCTGTTCCTGAATCAAAATCTGAGTTTGAAATTTGTATCTAGAATTTAAAATTGAATTTATTTTCTTCATCAGAAGACTGAAGCATGAATCTGTGATCCAAAGTTCTGGAATCTAAATCAAAATATGTATCTAAATCTGAATCTGGAATCTGAATATTCTGAATTTGAAGACAGAAATCTAAAATTTGAAATCTTTCCATAAAGTTGTGGAATTTTAACAAAACGTTCTTCTTTAAGTTCCTTCAAATTTCTATAAGGAATAAAATTATAAGGAGCTATTCGATTTTTTGCGTGAGTGTTTAATCTGAAAGACCCTGTATTAGGGTGCCTATTTTCATTTTAGGATGGTCCGTAAAATCAAGTTTTTCCACTTTTTTTTCCAAAAATGACTACTGGACCGATTCAGATGATCGACATATCAAATTTAAGTCCAAGAAAAAATATTAAAAATATAGCTCCCTCCAGTCTAAACAGTAATCAGTAAAAAAAAGTACAATCAAACAAAATACATTTTTTTTGCAAGTATAATATTTTCCGAGAAAGCTAATTGGCTATAATTTGGTATGCCAATCATCTAAATCGGTTAAGTTGTTCAAAACTTATGATTTTTTGAAAAAAAGTGGCAAAAAAACAGAAGCACTTTCCATCAGGTGATTTTTATAAGTAGCATCAGCACTGAGAAAGACTAATAACTGTTCGCTGACTGCAGCGAGACTGTGTAATAGAAAAAGTGAATCTTGAATTATAAAATATTTAAACTTCTCCGTATTTAGCCTTGGAAAAAGGCAACTAGGAAAATTTAATCTAAAAACTTGGCCTCGAGAAATACCATTTCAACGCCTTCGCTGTAGCCGTTGACTGGTTGCTGGTAGCTGGGATTTCTGCTGATTTGTCAATAGAAACCGCGAATTACCGGACCGGAATTATTTACTCTCTCCACCATGTCCGTAGAACCAACACTGCATTTGCATTTCAACTGAACGATTTACGCATGTCTTATTCATAGTAAAGCATAACAATTATGTCTCGCCACTACATTGGTTGTTCGTTATTGCCATCATGGGTAGGTAAAATTCATCTCAAAAGTGCCGAGATGTTGCAGACCAGAGATGAGTGGTTCGTGGTGAGGATCTATCGGCCAAAGAGCAGTGGAATCATGACGACGTCAATCACGTCTAGTGCGTCTACAGGTAGTAAAATTCAGTAGTTCTTCGCTAACATTCTTCACATCAAATTGTAGTGTACGAGTATGATTGTGACGTCAGAGTCCTCGAGTGTGTTTGTATTTAATAGCCATGGTATGAGCAAAATCGAGAACAGTTCAGTTCTGGAGTTTGGTTTAAGATAACCGCAGACGATGTCGATTGTGAAAGAGAATTAATGTATCTTTGCAACTGTTGGCATTGATGTTTCCCAAACATCATTGAATTTGAATTCGTAATAAAAAGAAAATCTCTGAAATAATATATTAGATTGGGGAAAAAGTAATCCATTATTTTTGGGTGAAATTCAAAACTATTTTAAATATGCTTTGGATTGTCCGATTTGGGTCAAATTTGCATCGTTTTGTTGTAAATTTTGTTGCAATTCTAAAGGTAGCTCGGAATTGTGTGGCCTTGTGTTGTCCAGATGGAATACAACCTTTCTTCTTTAGGCCAATTCTGGACGTTTCTGGTCAATCGCTAGTTTCAAACAGTTCATTTGTTGACAGTAGAGATCTGAATTGCATAAAAAAAAAATCTAAAAAATGTTAAAAAAATATATTTTTTTTAAATAAATCAATTGCACGTTTATTACTGTTGCAGTATCGGCACCATAAACACCATTCATAATTTCAGCCATTCATTGTTAACACCCTGTAACTCACAACTAAATGGAACAAACAAAAAACAGCAAAAGATTTTTTTAGTGTGACATGTTACCTTTACTACGAAATTGTACGATCGATATTACACGAGATACTGATCACTAAAACCAGCTATAACTAATGGATAACTTTTTCCCCAACCTAATAGTAGAAAGATGAATTGATTGAAAAATAATTTTAAAAAACAGATAATGTTGCTGTAAATTTCTAAAATTCACGATAAGTGTCGTTTTAGCTTCACCATGGGTCTTTTTTCCTAATAAATTGACCATTTGTTGTCGGAGCAATAAATCCACAACTGACTAATCATACACGGTTCGTTTCTAGGGATTTTTCACTTTTGTGTCGAAACAAAATATTGCGCTCTCCAAAGATCACACATCAGTAGTATTTGCGTCACCAACGAACAGCAATCGAACGGAACTGGTTTTTCACCGATAAACCACTCCGAGGCGCGCGTGTTTATGTTCTCCAACCTATCGCGCGCACAGGTGAGAGTGCCGGTAGAATTGCCCACTTAACCGCGTTTCAGGATTCCCTGCTTTACGGGGTCCCGCGATAAAGCACCGAATCCCACCCGGCTAGGGCCCCGTCACATGAGACGAGAAGATTGTGGGACTCATTTGCATATCGGCGGTCTGTATGCATAGTTTATTTATGGAAAGCTTCCACCCAAAACCGAATCTCTCTCTCTCAGGGCTTTCCAGCCCAGTTGACATATATTTTGTTCCTACCAAACTGACATCGCTACACCGGAATTTCTCCATTTGTTCGCCACCTTTGCCGCCGTCAGAGCCAATCTTTCAAGGGCGCTTCCAACCGGCTTCTTCCCGCCGCTGCCTGTTTTCACTCTCTAATAGAGCTCGTGTGCTAGCTAGGGGCGACCTCAATTCCCACTCACATCCAGCTGTTTTGTGGCAGTTTGTATCTTCCTCCGGCATCGCAAACATGCTGCTGCGGCAGCCAGTTTTCGGAGAGCGTGTCATTTTTCCGTTTCGCGTGAAGCGGGTTTCACGGTTTTGTCTAGCCCCACGGTTCGATCGCGACTCTCGAGGAAGAAATGAAAGGCCCTGGCATGCGCGTGCGGCAGATGGGAGTATGACGGAGCGACGACGACGACAATCATGCCTTCCTGGTGAAAGTGTGGGAATTAATTTGGCGCAGAATTCGGATGAAGGTTTAGGTGTTTGGTATTTAGGATTATTAGGATTTGGGATTATTTGTTAGGATTCATTATTCCAAGTGCAATCTTCGTAGAATGGATGTAGAATATGTATGAATGCTTTTGTTCAAACCTTTGCGTTGCTCCGAATGAACTTTATGCTAACATAAAAGAAGTAAAAGAAATAATTCTTGATTAAAGGCAAATTAACTAAAAAGTGTGAAGTCTCTTAAAAATAAAACATTAATGAATGAATTCTTGACAATCTCAGAACTACCATCAGGTTACCTACGAGGTCAGAATATATTTTGGCTCCCATCAAGTATTTTCTATTTGTAAGGTATGGGCGGTATGGAAGGTATGACAGCAAATTTTGCTCCAGAGAAGTTGAATTTCATGCAAAACCAGCGGTGAGTGGAAAAGCTGAGAATATTTTTTTCGTCAATCTAGTATGTTAGTTTATTAACTGATTAATGTAATGGCACTATTCAGTTGCACAATGAGAATGGTTTGCTACTTCCGAACATTGTACCGTTCTGAATCATATTTCGGACGCTTAAGGCATATGATGTAGAAAACAGATCTCAACTTTATGTACAGGTATTATTTAGTTGATATCTTTAATAAATTAGTACAATATGCTTTTAAGCTGTCTGCTTTGGTACCTATTAGATTGAAAACATAAAAAAATCATCGAGTAAAATGCTTTTCAAATGAAGAGAAAAAGAATCAAACTTCGGACACTGAATCAAATTTCGGCCAGATTGAATGCAAATTTCGTACACTTTATTTTGTATTTTTTGGACGAAAATTTGATTACACTTGATTATATTTCACTAGCTGACCCGGCAAACTTCGTCCCGCCCAAAATTTGTTTTTTTGACATCCGACGATCCTTTTTTTGGTATAGATAGAAGAAGCTATAGAAGTGCGTTTCATCACATTAAAATCCGTGAACTCAACCAGACAGTTACCAGGTATGCTATAGAGGTCCTCGCGTTAGTATTAGTAAATAGCGTGCAGTTTGGGAGGAATTCTAACCAAAATTTTAGTTCACTTTGTCTTCAAGTTCAATTTTGTGAAAAAAACATACAGAAAAACGGGTTTTTATCAACAAAGTTCACAAATTTACCAGTATTTCTGAACACAATACTGCACGCTAATTTTATATTTGTGATTAATTTCCGTGTGCGATACGAAAAAACCTAGCTCACCTGTAGTATATGTCGAACCACGTTGAAGTCAAAAATCGATACATGCATACGTGATACATGAGAGAGAGAAATGAATTCATTTTAGGGAGAGTCACTTCAATATACAATGAAGTCCATTTGACGGGGAAGAATGTAATGAGATAGTCCAGTCGTAGCGTGAGAGAGCAACTAAACGCCCGAATGACTCTTGAGTCATGTTGACGGAGAAACTGCTGGAAGAAGCCAAATCTCAGTTCCAATCGAATACGAAGGCGAATTTCTGCATATTCCCCTGACTATCCACAGTTGAATATGACTTTGCCAAGCCGTGCCCTGTATAACTATTACCCATAGGGAACCCATAAGAGCGCTTCTTTAGTCCGAAAAATGAGAACGAAATATGTCGATAGGGATATTCAATACTGATTGAATCCCGCTGTTTATACTATCGTCATGGTTGTGCTAGGAGGTGTACACGATACACGTGCGTTACGCAATGATAAATAGAACAACACATAGCCCAGTAATCACGCCTGTTTCGAGTGAACAGCCCACAGAAACATAGTCAATCAATCATTCATATCGAAGAAATGCCCAGCTGCTAGAAAACTTCTTTGTTGAATTCCTTTGTTCTGGTGCTAGCCGGGGTGTCCACACAGGCGACAAATCAACCGTGACGCGAGCACTGTTCTTACTTAGCAGACAGCACGCCAAGAAATTTTATCTCCTCTATTTTGGACTGTTGTGTGCACTTGTTCTGCTGACAGCGCAAACCTACCTCCCTGATATGCGCGAAATAAGAGAACATGGCAACGAGACCAGACATGTCGAGGAGGTTTTTCTTTATGCGTGTGGGTTGCCGTCGTTCTCTGTCGAAACGAATAATTTACATCGTCGGAGGTGGTTCTGTGCGTTTGGTGTTGGGTTCGCCATATTTGCGCAATGTCATTAGATTCCTAAGCAAGGAAGGCGCACGCGAGGATGCGATGGACCTTGGGGGCCGGGGAGCTGATTTCGATATGCACAGAAACTTGTGTGGGTTGCGAGTTCTGGCCGTACAACAGAGCAGCTGTCAGACTGATGATTGGCTTACCTGGAATTAAACAGAAGATAAACAAAACAAGAGATTAGTTTCGTGTCAATTGAGTCGATCGCGTATGCGGACGGATAGTGGAATTAAATTTGTGCTTATTGCTGTTCAAGGTTATTACTGGCGAATGTACCTGTTGACTAAATAAATATAATATCAGAATGTTGTTCAACGATTGCAACTATTGCTGTAACTGTATTCTGTAGTATTTAAAAACGGTTCATATCCTACTTTGTCAGTAAAATGAAATCAATACGCTGCAGTACGACAGGATTCAATCAAGAATGTTTAGTCAGTAGTAATTCGTTTGAAACATTAAACTAATTACAGGTCGGACTCGATTATATGTGATTCGGTTATATACAATTTTGGACTCGATTATATACAGTTTGTTTTTTTTTATTATTTAAAATCGGCCTTATTCTGCGTGGCGTGTGAGGTGAGATGACAATTGTCACTTATGTCACGCGATTCCACCAGGCGTATGCCGTGAGAAATCTCACTTGAATGAACTCTCACTTTATTCCCGCTCTCAAATATACGTGACGATTGTCACATGAACTGGGATTTCTAGGTGACAATCGTCGACATGTCTTGAGGTGTCGACAGTGCATGAAAACAAATGAAAAAAGGAAGAGGAATAATAAGTGTTTTTTTGGGTCGTATAGAATCGATAGTAATGATATTATAAGTATCAATAAATTCAATTTATCTTCAATTTTCACAGTACGAAAGACAAATTGCAAGTAGTTTGTTTTTTTGTGAAAGCGGTAGTGAGTCTGTTATTCCTCAATTGGACGAATAAGCACACCGAAATTATTTTCATTTCATGAAATCTATTTATTTTCTCTAAAATATATCTATCATATGGGTCTTGTGTTTCATCTATCTATCCGCGAGTCATCGTCACCGAACTGCATATCCATTTCAGAAGCCGTGGTATATGCCCGAGCCGGAGCCAGAGCAACAATTTAACACTGAGAGTGCAGAGAGCAGCAGCAACTACGACCAAAACAAACAAAAATGCTAAACTTTACAGGATGCAATCAACTGTTTCACCAAATCTAAATCAAATACCTGCAAATTCGGCAGAATGTCCTGATACACTAACAACAGGCCAGGTTAAATCAGATCTATAGATACGGTACTGACTGCAACAAAACAAATATCTGACCTCTCTGAGCGAAACAAATAAAATTCTGGGATGCCAGATGTTTTTTCTCAAATATATGCGATAAAAATCTGAAATATTTGTAAATATGTGCTAATGTCTGACATACTGACCAGCTTCGTTTATCATATGGAATCAATAATGTTTTGTCACTATTTTAAATAGCCTGCAGCAGGAATAAAAGGTTATGATAAAAGTTAAATGTCTACAAATTCGTGAACACATGTGCGAATGTGGCATCTCTGATCAGATTTGGCAACCAGCAGAATGAACGCCTTGTCACTTGCTGTTCATCCTCTCACATACATCAAATGAACCTCTCACGGCATCCGAAACGACTGTAGGAATAGAGTGAGGAGAGTTGCGTGATGGTGATGTGACAATTGTCATCTCACCTCACACGCCGCGTAGAATTAGGCCGAATATGGCTTATTTCAAGAAAAATGTAACCTTCCAACGTTAGGATAAAATTTGAGTGGCTATTATATGTACAGTGGGGTAAAAATTGTGATTTTTGAAGATTTTGCTTGAATTTTCACCAGAAATTGTTTATATCGATATTGCAGCGAAATTAGGAAAAATAGAAGTTGGGTGTCAAAGAACAAATTGAAGAGCAGTTAGAGAACTTTAATTTAATTGATAGAAACAACCAAGTTTAATATAAATTTTTAGGATAAAATTAATAATAACACATTAAAAGTTGATAGCTTTTAAGTTTTCTATTCCAAAATGTTATTTGAATCCACTAGTTTAGATGTTTCACTACCATATCCTGTACTAAATGTTTTGATCTTTCAAATGGAAGCAACAGAATCGGCTAACGAAGCGTACTTTTTTATGTAACAACAGAGCAGCAAGTTATCCAGCAAGACGTTGAACAGAAACAGAAATTTGCACGCAACAAAAACTTTTATCCGCTGAACTTTCATCCGCTAACTTCACACAAGTTAAAACGTGCGGTCTCAGGCGTATGTCTTACAGATTTCTCTCCGGTCCTTAATGTGTTAAAAATGACGCAAATCATGCTAAGATGAAAAAGGAGGAGATCTCATTCTTCGTGTTAAGTGGGATTGCAAGGCAATTCTGTATTATGAGTTTCTACCAGCCAGTTGATAAATTCTAACAAGTAGGGTAACACGGGGTGAGTTGGATATACGGGGTGATTTGGACCACCTCATTATCTCAAAAAGTACGGCTCAACTTGGATTTTTTATAATGTCATCTTCTTTTATTGTTGAATCGTATGTAACTAACGTAAAAAAACTTTGGTAAAATTCGACAAGTGGAAGGAAATGGTAGCATGAACACAGCAAGCACTTTGATTGTCAAAAAATGTGAGTTTTCCGATCGTGGTTTTAAGGTTTTTCCCGCTGAATAAACAAAACTTTTCGTGTATTGTGCAGTAAAGTTCTGTTCGCCTACAGAAGAGGAACAATTTGATGCAGCGAAACCGTAAGTTTGATAACAATGAATGAAATTAATTGCATTTCAGTTTTTGCATGTTGTGTGGACATGGACTCGTTTTTGTGGGGTGAATTGGTCCTACAGATTAGAGATTTTTTTGTCTAATTGATTCCAGATGCCACTGAATTACAAAAAGAGGATGGGCAGACAACGTTGGAAGACGGAGGAACTTGAAAGAGCAACACAGGCCATCAAGAACGGATTTTCTTTGACCAAGCATCGAAAGTGTTTGAAAATACTCGAACAAAAGTGAAAAAATCCATGCAGAATTCGAGATGGTCTCAATCCAATTTTTCAGGTCTGAAATCTGGCCAAGACACCTGGTATCGATTCCAGAACACTGTTACTGATTGTAACATTATTCCGAAATACTTTACATAAACATAAGTATGTTTTTTTCGATGAAACACACACTGGACCAAATCACCCCACAGATGGTCCAAATCATCCCCCATCAAATTTTAATGTCCAAAAATCATCTCTTTTATTTTATGATATATTTGGTGGTTTAAAGGTTGATATAATGATTAAACATTATTGATTGAGAGAAAACAAATGTAGCTTAGTATACAATGTGACATTTTTTATTTAGACCGTATTGGTTTGGAAATATTAGGCGATTTGCTTAGGTGCTCCAAATTCCCCCCTTTTCCCCTACTGCTTGCAATTGAACGAATTACAGGCAGCGGTCATGGATCCGTTGGACCCAATTTCCAACTACTCGACCACACATTTCGGTTGCGAATTTCGCGTCATCACACATCACATGAGCTCTTCTAATATTATTGGCTCGTAGGCATAGACCTGTGATTCGACATAGCCCTATAAAAAATCCAATGCCGTCAAATAAAATAAACAAGGCCACATATAATTGATTTTTAGATCTTCCTATTCTGGCCAAAAATAGTCTTCCAACATGTTGCGAAAGCGCTCTCCATTGACGGTAACATGACGGTCGTTCTCGTCGACGAAGAAATATGGCTCAATCACTCCTCCGGCATGAAAACCACACCAAAAAGTATTTTTTGCGGATGCTATGATGTTTCTTGAAGCACACGTAGGTTTGCATCTGAGCATTTTAGCCAGAAATGAGACTCGTTGCTGAAGATGATTTTGTGATGAAAATTATCATTTTCTTTAGGATTCGCCAGAGCCCAAATCGGAGAAGTTTTGGAGCTTCATTCAAGTGGCTTTAGATCTTAAGCCAATTTGATCCTGTAAGGATGTAGCCCAAGATCTTTCCTCAAAATACTTGGTGGCCTATAAGCCGGTGGAAATCCATTTAGTTGTTATTGCGATGTGATAGGGAAATTGTCTCGTTCGTTCGCTCGCTTGCCTAAAAACTATGCTCTCTTCTTCTCTTATCTCTCCAATCCCATTTATTTTAAGCCGCCGGATTCAACGAAACTTTAGCACGAAACGAAGTATTGATAAAAATTCGATATAGATTGCGTACAAAAGGTGTCATAGGCTATAGATTCGATAGCGGAGAATAAGAAATATAACATAAGGTACAGAATATTTCACCTTATCAAGCACATCAAATGTACCCGAATGCTGCAATCAATCGATGATTCTAATTGAAGGAGAAAAGGGTATTATTTTCGAGGAGGAATCGATTCCTTCTTTGAGCGGTTATAATTGTTTTCGTGCTCAAAGAAGTGGTATGTAGTGATGTCTTTTTGATTAATCGATTACTAACGACAAAGACCGCGCTGCAGTGGCCGTACGGATTTTTTCCCTCTGAATTTTAAAAAGATTAATCGAGGCAAACAATTGGTTCGCTTCGATTATTAATTGCGCAGTAATCGTTCGTAAAATAATCGGTTTTTGTAGTCAGTATTTTATTAATCGAATACTAATTAAGGGGGTAGAACACTATGAACATCATAAAAAATATGAAATCTTTGCGATTTTTTTCAACGAGAAAATCAATTACTATGATTGATCTAATATCACAGTTTTATTAGGTTTTGTTGTTTGTTATTGTTTGTTAAGTAATACAAACAGAAAATATATTGGTGTCGATTGGACTGTCCCCTGAATAGTTGCCATCGGTTTGTTGAACCCTGGCAGCCAAAACCTTGTAAACTGGTGGGAGTTCTACAAGTCTTTCTAGTGGACCGATTTCAACCAATGACCAATTTTTTACGTAATCTTGGATATATTTTCTGTCATTGTACGTAGGATTTTTTCAAAATATTTTTGATTTTTGACGAAATGGCAATATTTTTTATAAAAAAATTGCGTTTTTGCCTCAAAAATCGAGACACCAACATTCACCAAAATTTTATGTTTCAAAATATCAAAAAATTCCTACATACGATGACATGAAATTTAGTGGAGAATCTGGGAAAAAATCATCATCTGGGAAAATCTCATCAAAATCGGATGGACCGTTCCAGAGGTAGAACTCCCACCAGTTTGCATAACATGGTTTCGAGAAAAATGCGTTTTAAATTTTGGGTCCGCACTCCTTACGCAAGGACTAATCCACTAATCCATTAATTGGCTTGTAACTTGGAACTTGGAACAGAGCATCGGACAAACCTGGGACGAAAACTACAGTAAAGTAGACATCCCAGAGAACATTTCAAGCCAGAAATATTTTTAAATTTTTTAAGGCCCATAGTGTACCACCACCTCAATTGAATAACATAATGACTACAAAACAAACCAATGACTTTTTAATCGATTAATCGAAACGACATCTCTAGTGGTATGATAATCATTTTATTCCAAAGAAAAAATGTCTAATATCTATGTGCTTGCTACTTATTGACCCGATAAACATGTTTCAATAGCTTAAAAATAGCTTTGAAAACAGACTATTGAAAACACACAAATCTGTATATAAGCTGATGTGCCCGCTCGGAAATCCATTTAGTTGTAATTGTGAAGATGGTGTAGAATGTTGTCGCTCGCTCACCAAGGCACTATTTCCCGTTTCTATTCTACTGCCAATCTGATTGGAGCCTCTAGTGAAAAACGAACTATTGCGTACAAATCGTGCCATTGGCTATGGATTCGATAGCGGAGAATACGATATACGAATCCCTGAATACAGCTATAAAGATGTTTCGATGACTGGATTATTCGTTGGAAGAATGGGGCCTATTTTGAAGATAATAATATAAATTTAGATGATAAATAAAGCATTTTATTTAATAACCCGAATTCCCGGTATATATAGAATGTAGACAAAAAAGTAATTATTGAGCTGTTGAAACAACCTATAAACTGTTGAAATATCTATGCAACAAACATCACTAGTAGATCTTTTATTTTTCAAACTAATTGTTTGCAGATGAAATCTCACAACACTGTGTTAGTTTCACAAATATGAATAATTGGCTGATACTAAGGGCTACATCATAAAGACAATGTTCCAAAAATTCCAGAACTCACTAGAATCCACTAGAGGCGTCTAATAACGTTGGTGTACAAACCGGTATGATAATTTCGGATGCAACAGAATCTCCGGTATAAAAATATCCATTTGAAAAAATCTTGCGCAAATTAGCAGAAAACAGAAAACATAAATATAAAACTATGGAGACTTTACTAACATAGTTGACTATAGCAGTTACAAAATGTATAGTTTAACTCTTTAACACGTTCGTCGCCCAGTGCGATTCGGTAGAGTTTCTTGCGCAGCCCAAATTCGACTGTCGGTAGCAGGAAAATAACAAGCGAACCAAGAGAGAAACGATGATGAGGAATAAAGTCATTGTAAGAGAATAGAGGGACTACTTATGGCACAAAAATTATTTAAACTGTGTTCCACTGAAGCGTGAACATGCTCCGCGAAAGTATATCTGGACATCATCCAAAGAAAACATGTTGGTCTAGCTGAAGACGTCCGCATTCAACTTGCGGATAAATTATTGAATGAAAGTGAATTCTTGTTTGTAGATAACAGCATGTAAAAATCTAGCAATATCTTTTTAAATTTGAAGACGTACTGACAGCAAAACACATACCAATGTCATAGATTATGGTTTGCATAAGAAACAGTAGGAAAAACCATCCAAAATTTAAATTAATGAAAACTGTATTATAAAAATCATGTTTTAATGTTTTTGATTTTATGATTTTTCTACAAATCCAAAATTTATAATAAGCTGCCTATTCCATAAAATTCTGTTTAAAAATCCTACTCTATTTAAACGAGAGAAGTGTCACCCATATATGGGTGACAGGGCCTCCCAGAAAATATACCCGTTTTTGGGTGACGAGACGTTGAACGTGTTAACTATTATTTCTACTGGTCGGTGGTGTTCTTTTAAAAAGGGGAAAACAGTGGCCAAATCGTAGATCTCTTTTTTCGACCATTTCAAGAATGATGGTCCTAAAAAAATCATAACATTGTGTGACCTTAGCACTAGTACTGGGTTTAAAAATAATTGGGTATAAATTTAACAAAAAAAATCGGAAATAATCGCATTTTTCAGAAAATCTCAATCAATTTTACCATGGGACCCATTCTCTTGGCCACTTATTTTTGGGCGTTGACCTTTTATCGAAATTCAGTTGTCTGATCAAAATATGATATTCGACTAAGTTGTTGGAAAGTCAACGGAGTTTCTAAGTAAAAATAAAAACAAAATATTAAATGCACTGTTAAAATTTGAGTTCATGGGTTCGAAAACACCACTTTTAAAATGCGCAAAATCCTTACGCAATGCGCAATCCTCCATATGAAAAAGTGAGATCATTGAGAGCTTCAAAATTTTAGTACAATGTTCTGATAGATTTCGTGTTTCAGTAGTTTTGCATAAAATATTCCACATAATTGAAGCTAAACGAAATTTGAGAAAAATAAATCCTAATTGAAGAGCATAATCATAACTGAATTCCTAAGAATATCCAATTGGCAACACCTTCCGAGTGATCCGATCGTACGATCCAAACAACGATATGATACGATCCCATCTTGCAAACAGAGAGCCTTTCACTTGGCACCGCTCGAAACGCTGAGCTCTGTTCCAGCTAACTCCCGAGAAGCTTATCGTGTGAACTAATCTTTGACAGCAGAGCCCAAATAAGGAAACACCGCGACGAGGCTCTTAGGGGACACCAATGGATACCATTAGTTTTCACCGGTGTAATCCAAAAGTTGTCGTACGCATCCAATTAAACGACTTTGTGTGTTTGCCTAGGCTAGGTATGTGTCCCTCGATGACAACCGAATTGGTATTAGCGACCGGTCACAGTAGCAGCAGCTACTGCAGCAAGATTGTTGTAACCCGCCGTCACCACCATCGGTGGATCACTTTCACGCGGTACTCGTTCATTCAGTGGTTTTGTAGAAAATGCTAGAATGGGTAGAAGAAGGGCTTTCCGACAAGCATGAATGAAGGACCGATTGAACTGATTCGTGACATGGTCGTGGTGCACGGTTACACTGTGCACTGATCACCACGGTGGCTTTAGTTTTCAAGACACATGTCTGTTGTCTCGAGAAAGAACACTACAACCCTGAGCTCCCAATGGTCGTCCAGATTGAGTAGTAGCATGAAATAGTTTTGCTCTAGGGAAGAGAAATCCACTCTCTCGTGTGGACCAACGAGATAGGTATGGAAGAGCGCCAAAAGAAAGGAAGTTGCGCGGCCGAAGGTGGGATACAAAACTGTCGTGTTCTCATTATGATGATGACGGTGCACAAGATATAGGGACAGGTTTTGCTTTTCTTTTTGTTTTCTCGCTTCGTAACCTGTCCGAGAACGCGCGAGAGGAAGGTGGGGAAAGGTAAGTAAGGAATCCCAACTTGGGGAACACCGGTCTTGAGTAGCAAGTGGATTTTTGCTTTCGCGTGTTGCCTTTTGAGATCGCGATCCATTTGCTTCATTCAGCTGAGAGTTGGGTTGTAGAAATCAGGACAGCGATATTATAATGAAGTCCGCTGCTGGCGGTGTTGTGAGATTCTCTTCTGCTGCGATCGTATGAAGGTTACACAAATTTGTGTTTCCGTGAATGTCTACAAGATATAGCATTTCGGCGAGAAGAAGAACAAGCTATCGACCATCACCTTCCAATGAAATATGCGGAAACAATTGACCGCATCACGATATCTTTTTCCACCGAAAAATGTTGCTTACCGAATGTGGCGATGATTCAACAAAAAAAAATCCACACGAGACGCCAACACTCGTTATAACGGGACGTTGCATAGTAGCCTGACCGCAACGAATTGCTGCCGTGTTTGTCGAGTCGTGACCCGGCAAATCATACATTTTCGATTGGACAGCAATTACATCATCGAAAGAACCGTTCGATGTTCGAAAAGAACCGCACCTGGTGTGCAGTTAGTGTATTGTTCGAAGTAGCATCGTTTGCTGATGTGAGTCCAAAGTCCTGCTAAAATCAACAACTTGCTATACCCCAAACAACAAGTACACAAACACACAAAATAAACAAAAAGCAGTTCACCATCGAGTTTGCTTGCTTTTCCAAGGAATTTACCCAATTAGGGTTATGCGAGAGTGTTGTATTTTATTTTAATTTTCAACGCGCAGCATGTCGCGAAACTCACAACGGCGCGATGAAATTAACCTTCTGCATATTGGTTTGTGTCCACCCAAAAAAGAAACGATCAATGTGTGTGAGTGACAATCCCACAAGAGAATGTCTGTTGAACTGAAAATTAGCATCCAAAAAAGTAGGTCTTAAAAAGTGGCGAGTGTGGTTCGACACCAATTTTCGATTACTTTCAGCCTCTTAACCGAGGAACATTAATATCATATTTCGAGCATTATCAATGTCCGTTGTAGAGCTGTGAAATAAATCTCCGCGCGGATCCTTGTGAAGGTCGATATCTCTTCGGCCGGGGTTTGTCGTCTGTTTTGCTGGGACAAGTTATTCGTCCGTTCTTCGCTTTTTCGCTTGTCCACTGTTCCACAGGTTAATGTTTACCGCGTTTCAACGAGAATTCCAAAGTTCATCCTGAAAAGTCAGGTTCTTTTTTGTTTCGCTGGAAGTTGCCCCTAAGCGGCGGTCTTGATTTATTTTTATTATATTCCACCGTTCGCAGTAATGAGTGGATTCCATTGAACCCTCCAGGTGACCTCTCGGAGGTAATTTAGTGGTGGTTGGGGCTCAAGAAAAAGAACTTGATTTTTTAATTTATGTTCCCATCGTTGTGTACACACTGCTATTTGTTTTGGGATTTTCAAAGAATTAATTATATAATTATTCTTAAGCTCAAATATGCTTAGTTAGTATTTTTTTTTTGCAAATTTCATCATCGTGTAAGCTTGCTTTTTAATGGAAATAAAGAACATTTTTATTGTGTAGATAGACAACCGTAATCGAAAAGTAATCGGAATCACCAATATGGTGGAGAAAAGTTCATTGTCGGTCCCCTAGTTCGGCCGGGGCTCACCGTGTTAAACATGTTGAAAACGGTTGTGTAACATTTACCCGAATACCATTCACCCGAAATACGTTTTTTTTCTGTATTATAGTAACTTTCAACACTTTGACTGGTTCGTCACTTTACTTCCATTTCGGAAGAATGTCGGGAGTGAGAATTAAACTCGTGTCCTTCATTTATTCATTTCATCAAACAAATTCTTGTGTCTAGGGCTCGGCATAGCCATATTCAACTGAGGATAGTCAGCATACTATGAAGAAATTCCCCTTTGTATTCAATAGGGACTTTTGGCTTCTTCACTCAGATTCTCCGCCCACATGACTCAATAGTCGGGCCTTTAGTCGCTATCTCCCTCTACGACTCGACTATCTCATTTCATTCTTACCCGTCAAATATACTTCATTGCATTTTGAAGTGACTCTCCTCAAAATGAATTCGCTTCTCTCTCTCATGTATCACGTATGCATGTGTCGACGTTTGAGTTCAAAGTGGTTTTACAGGTGAACTAGTTTTTTGTATCGTACCCGAGAATTACTTACACATATAAAATAGCGAGCCATGTTGTGTTCAGAAACACTGAAAAATTGTGGATATAAACCCGTTTTTCTGTGTGTTTTTTCACAAAATTGCACTCGGAGACAAAGTGGACTAAAATTTTGTTTAGAATTCCTCCCAAACTGAACGCTGATAACTGATAACTGTCTAAATTGGTTGTTGTTGTTGGTTTGAGCTCACGGTTGGTAGACAATAAACCTTTCATTAATGGTGTAACTACTTTTTTGCATCAGAAATCAAGTATTCGTTCCACTTTATATGGATGTAAAAATAAGATCTACGCGGGTAGAGATTCGTGTCAGGGTAAGTAGAAGTGTAGATTGAAGTCAGTTGAATGAAGAGGCAATTAGAATAATCATTGACTAGCATAATTCATCAGTCATCTTCGCTCACAATGCTCGTCAATTCATTTTCTAGTCAAGTCGAATCATGTTGACGGCGAATGCCGAAGTAGTGCTAGTCGAAGCGAAGCGACTGAGAGGAAAGTCGATATTCATTTTTCATTTTCGAAGATTTCTGGCCCTGGATGTGTCAATTATTTTGCAGTGCTGATTGTATATACCGTTCTGAATTATATTTCGAACCCTTAAGGCATATGATGCAGAAAACAGATCTCAACTTTATGCACAGGTATTATTTGGTTGATATTTTTAATAAATTGGTGCAATATGCTTTTAAGCTTTCTACTTTGGTACCTATTTGATTGAAAACATAAAATAATCATCGAATGAAATGCTTTTCAAATCAAGCGAATATAAGAAACAAACCTCGGACACTATTTATAAAAAAATCATATTTCGGACAGATTGAATTCAAATTTCGGACACTTTATTTTGTAATTTTTTGATCGAAAATTACATTACACTAGATTATATTTTATAGTCAACTGCGAAACAATTCAGCTGTAAAGTAATTCAGCTGATTGTACTCGTTGCGAAATTAAGTCATTAACAAAAAAAAGCATTGCAAATTTACGACGTTCTCTCAGTGTTTGAATGTTTATGAGCATCCAGCGTGATGAAGGAAGTGGAAATGAGGTCCAGTTCAGCTTACGTAGTGCAAATAGGAAAAACTGTTTCTGGACTGACTCAATGCGTTCTTAATGTACGACCATATACGGGTTCCAAACGATGTTACAGTATTCTAGAATGGGCCTTACATATGTGATATTTGATATATGCTTTAATTATGCAATTTTGATATATGCTTTATTGTGTATGGATCCTGGAAGTTATGTGAAAAGCGTTTAACAAAACTTAACAAACTATTTACCTTATTGATTACAGAGTTATATTGTTCTATAAATGTGAGTCTACAGTCCAGGACGACGCCTAGATCCCTAACTATTTCACATTTTCTACATTTTGGTTTCCAAGACATATACGTCCATATTTTGTAGATATTTCTTTCTGCTAAATGTTATAGAGTTGCATTTTTTTACGTTCAGTTTTAGTACATTTTTAGTATATCAAGTATGGAAATTCGTGTATTTCGTTTTGGAATGTTTCGATGTCGTTTTCATTTCCAATTTCCGCGAAAAGCTTCATGACGTCGGCATACACAAGTACATTGATACGCTCACGAACGAAGAAGATGTCATTAACGTACAGAATGAAAAGAAGAGGACCAAGATGTGGGACTCCCGAAATTGACTTTTACTGGATTTGAGAAAGAATTTCGAAAATGAACATTTTGTTCAAGATTTGTCGTTTCCTTGTTCGAGTCCTTGTTCCTTATGTGAGAGGTACGGATGTTACCACTATGGTAGATCGCCGCCCTCCCACTTCAATGGAACATTTACCTGAATGCAACATTCATCCGAATGAAACGTTTACCCGAATAGAGATGGAAAAATTTCGAAAAATAAGTTTGAGTTTTGTTAAACCTCCTGATAAATTATGATTACATAAGATCACAATAGACATACGAAGTAATAATAATGATGTTTCATTTAAAGAAAATAGTGTAGTATTTTTTTTCTCTTTAAAGCTAAAGGACCATTGAAATGTAACAAAAATTCCCCATGTCAAGGAAGGCTGATCACTGTCTTCGTGCCAGCGTGCGACTCTGAACCAGGGATGCCAGATGATTTTTTCAAATGTCTTCACATGGTACGAAAAAAGTCACAGAAAGGTTGTGTCCGAGACACGACCGCATAGTTGACGTAGGATTCGGTTAAGCTACCTGTGCATGCTGATTGTAGAATGGATATGATTTGGTGGCCCTGAAAACACACATTGGTTTTTTTACACTTAAACTTGTGCTAAATTTTTCACAATACACGATCGGCAATTGATATGAAATTTCACGAAGCAACCAACATGAAAGTTCCAAATTTGAATTTTTTTTGCTTAATCGTAATACTCACCTTACTTGCAATATAAAAAAGTCCCCGACTTGCATATATTTGCAATGCCCATTTTCCCCGGGCACTTTGGTTTTGGTGGTTTTGATGTCTTTGTAACACAATTCGGTAGGAACAAAAGCTCCCCCTACTTTCATGTATTTGCAATGCCGATTTCTCCCAGGCAGCTTGTTTTTGATGTTTCTGTTAGGGACCCGCCGCATGTGTCGTCAATTCGACCAATCAGAGGTGGGTATTTCCGTTAGGATAGGGGTTGAGATTTTTCAATTGCTCGATAGTTGGTTTCATAACATATATTAGTTTCTTTAATATAGAAAATTGTTACGAAGTACCGAAATCGATTGATGCAAAAATTTTATCAATCCATCATGAAATTACTGAGCAATAAGCGTTTGAAATTGGACAATTCTCAAGATGTGCTCGATTTTCGATTTTCAATTTGTACCCCAATATGTTCCCGAAAGACGTAATCCTACGTCAAAATGTCTTCACCATCATATCGGAGAAAACTAAAATTCATGCTTTACTTTTGAACAAAGTTTGATAGCTTATTCAATGTTTATTCTAATTGGTATTGTTATTTAGCGCATTTCATTAAACTTCCCTGCGCGAGCCAACGAAAATATCTTAAGACTTATCGCCTTCAAAAACATGGTTATACGTGGCACCTTCGTCCAGCACTACCCTTTATATCGTTACACCTGGAGATCACCTCAGCAAACAGAAACATAAATCGACCAAGTTTAGATTGACGATTTGACGAGTGCGAGCATTTCTGAGCGAGAAATATCAGTACGCTCAGTCATGCTGCAACCAGCGACTCGACAAAACGTGGAACGCACAGACAGTAGACCAAGACGGCGTTGAAGATCACTACACCAGAACAGTGAACAACGACGATATACCACCTTCTACGATAGATGAAATGAGGGAGGCCAATAATCAGCTAAAGAACCACAAATCACCTGGTCCCGATCATGAATGGTGCCTATAAAATTCTATATCAGATCCTCTTTCGCCGTCTATCGCCACTAGTAGGCAGATTTTTGAAAAATTATCAGGCCGGATTCATGCCCGGTTACTCGACGGCGGCTCAGACTTTTACACTTTTACCCTCCAAAAGTGTCGCGAATATCTAAACCCCTCTTGGTATAATGGTGTTCTGTGATCGACGGCGACGAGCTCGAAGTGGTCGAGGAACTTGTCTACCTTGGCTCGTTCATGACTACTGACAACAACAACAGCCGTGAAATAAAAAAAAAATCTAACATGTAGAAAGGCGTTAGGCTGAAAAATATCCCCAAACATGAGCTCCTGTGCACCAATTACAACATTCATCTCGAAAAATAAAAAAATTGTACATTCTACAATTTGATGAACAAGAAATTCAAAGAACTTCGACACAAGATTGAAGATTGTGGAAGATGTAAGATGTATCTGTATCTATTCGCGGCAGGCAGATTCGTTTAACCCTTTCACTACGGCAGTGTGCTCCGACGGACTGCAACCGTTGAACGAAGCACTGCGCCGAAAAGTATGCATATCGCGCTGGTGTGATCGATGTGCAGTATCACCCTGATGTCGCCTATAGACGACAGTCGTACACATAGGTCGTCGCGCGGATGTCGCCTATAGACAACGCTCGTAGCGAAAGGGTTAAGAGTTTCTTTTTTCAAAGAAAGATATAACAGCAGCAAATTGCCGTTGGGAGACGATTGAAGAAACAAATTTAAATTAAGAAATCTTTAGTCAATGATTTGTTCTCTTTGGTTGCATAGAAGGGTATCCAAATCAATGAAAACTAGCCATCAGATTCTGTATTTTTGTGCGACTTATCTTCCAATTTACGTATGGTTCAACTTTTTCGTTTATTAGAGTGCACTGTTATCAATTGAACAGTAACGTATGACCTGTGTTTTAACTAACTGTCAGAAAAAACAAACGCAATCGAATCAATTAATCCGTTCGTACAAACCACAGATTTTTATTGTGTTCTATTATTGACTTTGACTATGAGATCATCACCGTGAAGATAAATTTTCGAATGGGAAATAGTAGAAGGTTGCACACGGATTTCGATCAGCGCTAGACTGGCCCGAAAAACAGGTTCTATGTGTGTGAGCTAAATCAATACAGGAATAAATAATCAGCGGGCCAACCCATCATAGATGGCAGGGGTCATATATGCTCATTAACCAATCGCTAGCAGTGAATCTCTAAAGAAAAAAGATCAAAGCTATCGAAAAAAGAGACAGTGAAGCTCCGAAACTAGACCTCACCCTATACAAATACCCAAAAACAAGTGTGGCGGCAAACTTTCACTGGCCCCGGGCTAATTTGCCGACAATTCCGTCTTCGAATTACGAAACTAATTGAGGTTTGTCCTATACCACGAGATGACAATACCACCTGTGCCCCGCTCGGAGAAGAAGAGGCGGAAGAAGAAACACTAACAAACAGAGCCATCGTGAATGATGCAAATTTTTGCATAAATCACCTCTTTCTCTCCTGGTGACGAATGCACGCGCGGAGATTCCGATCTTCGTCTCACTGCGCGCCGCCGTCGTCCGTTTGTGAGGATGACGCCACATTCTGCGCAATCTGTGCGAATCACAACAATCACCGGCGAAGCAGCAGCAGCCGGATAAATCTGTCAACGTGACCTGATCCGGGCGGAAAAATCTCTCGAGCAATAAAGAGCGAGAGAGACAGACGACGGGAAACGTGAGAAAACCTCTCGAGTGATACCCCGCAAAAGCTCCTTTGCGGGGATTAAGTAATAAAGACCCAACGGTTGAACAATGCCATCTTGATCAGGCTTTACACAATTTTCGCATGGCGTATGGCACACTTGAAGCTTGAGATGATTCGCCAGCTGTCATAGGTAATCGGGTAATGTAACTGTAACAGATTCAAATTAGCTGGGCTAGTTTATGCAATAGTACCATGGAGAGTTGTCATATCTGGGACAAAACTTACGGGTGAAAATGAACTGCAAAATTATGACAGGTTTTTATTTTCACATGGTTATTACTCAATGAAGAAAAATTTAACATGTTAATCATGACTGAGATTCTTCCAGATCGTATTAATGTAGATTCATCACACCCATCACACCTTGGATGTGTTGGATGTGATCATTCGGATGAATCAGTGGAATGTACGAAACTGACCACATCGTTTTCTAGGAATAATCGGATTATAATGATTCCTCCAAATTTAATGTATTAGTGTCCTTTGTTTATCCGTCTGTCCGATTGGGTCTCGCATCATTCAGTGAATACTTTGTTCATATTGGATAAGGTTTGATGGGTTACGAAGATTACTTTTTATATTCAAAGCTTTGGCAACACTGGATGTTTTCAGGTGCCATCTGTCGATTTAATCATAACCTAATTCGTTCTAAAACGTTCTCTCACCGAGGATAATTTGTTTTGTTTGCAGTCACTTGAAAATTATGTCTCACAAGGAAAAAATTCGTGACATGATTTCTGGCGCCTTTCGACGAGAATTAAGGGAGGGAACCAGGAGTGACACATACGAGGGCAGTCCGATAAGTACTTAGCCTACAAAAAAAAACAAAAAAATTGGAAAAGTGGCAATTTATTTCTCAACATAGTCTCCTTTTAGATCAATAAACTTGACCCAGCGATGCTCCAACTTCTTTAATCCATCTGAAAAATACGTTTTCTCGAGGTCTGCAAAGTAGGCCTCCGTGGCGGCGATGACCTCCTCATTCGACTCAATTTTCTGCCCGGTGAACGACTTTTTCAAGTTTTTTCAAGTTTTCCAAGGAAACAAAAAAAAAGGTCGCACGGGGCCAAATCTGCAGAATACGGTGGATGGGGCAGCAGTTCGTAGTGCAATTCGACCAATTTGGCCGTGGCGACGGCGGAATTTCTTTTTTTTCATTTTTCTAAAATTTGCGGACCTGCCCGCTTTCACACACGGCCAAAACAAAACTACGAGTCCGATTCGGCTGAAATTTTGACAGTAGCCGTTTACGGAAATGTACTACACGATAAGTAATCTCTCTTGCGATACTGACACCATCGGGCGATGAGGCTAAGTACTTATCGAACTGCCCTCGTGTACAGAATATTCTTTATTTTACAGATTTTTCGCCAAATTTCGGATACAGAACCTGTATATACAGTATTATAGATTTTCAGCAAAGATACAGAATTGAAAGAATTTTTTAAAATCAAATTTAAATATTAAATTAATTACAGTGCATTTTCTCTGTCTATCTTCTTACTAATAAACTTTGTTTTTTTTCGTTGAGTCAAGGTATCTTGATTTATAAAAATGTTGAACCATATAGTTATCAAATCTACAAATGAAAATGAAAGTCCGAAAAATGAATGAAAATTTCGTTTGAGTTCGAATCGTATTCAATGAAAGTAGTGAAGATGACGATGTGGAAGGATTTAATGTAAACCAGCAGGCGCAATCAGTTGCTGGCGCTGGTTGCAAGACTTTAAATTCCACCTTTAAATTCCTCATTTTTTGAAAGGACCGTCTTTGTCCGGAAAAATGTTTGGAAAAATGAAATCGCATGAAATATTCAATTGAAAGCATTTTATCCTTGCACATGTGAAACTGAAACTGACATATAGCCTATTCAAATGATAACGAATTCCAGCAATTTCAACCTTCAAGTGAAAGCGTTTTCAGTCTATTTCAAAGGAAACGACAGCAGAAAAGAACTGAATTGAAGAATCGATGTTTCGATGCGAGTAGAGAATACTCACAAACGAAAATGATTCTGGCTGAAGAGAAAGGAAAAAGTGAAAAAAAAAACATTTTCATCTTTTTGTTTCGCAATTGTCAAGCCCTGGTCATAACTCATGTAATTTTATTATGTTTTGTTTTTAAGTAAAAACTTTTTGACGTAAGGTTACGTCCATCGGGAACATATTGGGGTACAAATTGAAATACGAAAAATCTGCCGCATTGCAAAAATTGTTCAATTCAAGCATTTATTGCTCAGTCATTTTCTGATGGATTTTCGAGATATTTGCATCACTCGATTTAGGCATTCCTCAATAAATTAATACCATGAAGAAAATTATATATTTTATGAAACTAACCATCGAAAATTTGAAAAATGTCGAGCATAATCTACATGAAATCGAAAATTTGAAAAATGTCGAGCATAATCTACATGAATCTACATGTTCTAATTGGTCAATTGACACAAGAAATCTGTTCTTTCCCAGTTACTCATGCAATGCGAATACGGAACTGTGCAATGAATTATGCTTTTGGTTTAATTTTCTGCTGGCGGAAATCCCACGTTTTGATTGGAATAATTTGCGCCTCCAGTTCTCATCTCATTCCCCTTCGGCATCTCACAAAGAGAAAATTCAGGACATTTTACACTTTTTCTTCTATAAAGGCGAAAATGCAAGCCACACCGTCGAAATTGTTTACGGTTCCGATACTGTTTATAGTTTCGTAAAATTTTAAATTTAAAAAAAAATTTTTAGTGCAATACACTAAATTCAAATCTCTACTGTCAACAAATGGATTGTTTGAAGCTAGCGATTGATCAAAAAACGTTCAGGATTGGCTGTCGAGTTCCATCAGGACAACGCAAGGCCACACAACTCCGGGAGCTTGATTGGGATGATCAAGGATCTGGCACCAAGCGATTACCACCTTTTTCTCGAATTGCAAAACTTCCTGAGTGATAAGAAATTGGAATCAAGAAAAGACTCGGAAAATCCGAAGCACATTTTTATATTGTATGAAGGTTTGAATTTATGAATATAATCGATTACTTTCCCCAACCTAATACATTAGGGGTCTTCGTAGCTACATTGTTTGCGCGCTCGCTTACTAAGCGATCGATCGTAAGTTCAAAACTCAGGGCACTCAATTTACCATCTTTGTGTTGTTCTAAAATGACTACATCCACGCAACAATCATCAGCGATGGAGATCGATCCTCGGTCGAATGAAGATCGATTCATCCATACAACTGCTCTGCTCTGTTAGAAACATCGGTCTGTTGTGCTATGATTAAACCAACAATAATCAACATCAACACTCTCCGCTGTCCGGTCTACTGAACAATGGAAGAACAGAAAGAATACTCTTGTGCCTAAATGGCTACTAGTGTGTGCTGCACAATGTATAGAAAACCATAAAAACAAATAACATGTACACGATTAAAACCCAGCTCTGTTACAGCTAAAATGCTAATAAGCCTAAATAAATAAACAAATGGGATAGAAAACTGTAATTCCAAATTGAATCGAATTTGCAAAAACAATGGATTTTGTTTTCGTAATTATTGATTGTAGTTGTTTTTTTTGTTGTTTCCATGGCTTTGGACTAGTGAGCATAAGATTTTTTTTTAATATTTTTCCTTGAAAGCTTGGATTTTTTACATAACATATCTCGATATAAGAGATGCTATTTTTTCGTTTTTGATATGATTTTTTAAAGTTGGTCCAAAAAATCATTTTTCCTCTTTTATCAAAAAAAAAAACTTTTTGCAAAAATTCAAAAAGTGAAGCCAATGAGCTAGGCTTTTATTGAAGAATGATTTTCAAAAGTTAACCGATGGTTCTAAAAAAATTTTTTTCGCCTTTTTTCCATTATAAAAATTCATAACTTCTGAACTACTGGACCGATTCAGATGATCGACATACTAAACTTAAGCTTATGTTAGTTAGTTTTTTTTATAAAAAATATTACTTCTGGGAAAAACTTTGATTTTCTCCTTTGTAATTATTGATTGAGTCAGTTCCAGATTCCGACTAGAATCCAGTCTTCCCACACGTGTGATATTTTTTCAAAGAAGGTTAGCTCATTGGCTTCAATTTCATATGTCGATCATCTAAAACGGTTCAGTGGTTCAAAAGTTATATATTGATTTTTTGAAGCACCGTAAAGCGAAAATGGTTACCCTAACGAAAAAATAAAAATACGGGTCTAATGTTTTGTGATAAAGAACAAAATTACCACTTTTCACGAAAATCTGAGAACCACTATAACGGTTTGGCATAAAATGGCTGTATATATGATTTTTTTTAATTTCTTTTTTATTTTCATATAAAATAGAAGTCATGTAAAAATTTAAAAATGAGTCCAAGATGGTAAAACTATTTTTGACAAACTTTGTGGAACATCAATTTTTTATGAATTTTCGAAACTTCGAATTTTTGTATGTTAACGATCATTTTGACCCACAAATTATGAATTCTGATGTGATTTAAAACAAAAAAGCTCTCCATCAATCTCCTTCTAAATGCAGTCATTCTCGAGATATTTAAAAAAAATATTTCTAATTTATTGTATTTTTTATAGTGAATACTATTTGCAATATTATAGCAATATTATTGCTTCCTCTGTTTGTTCTATTTCAGTTACTGAACACACAAACACTGATAGAGAGGGAAATTTTCCTCTCGCGAGCGATGAACTTCTACGCTTCGTATACAGTAGAACCCCGATTATCCTCGGAATAGTCGGGCTAGCTCACCGCGGATTACGAAAATCGCGGATAACACAACAAATGACTGAAAATGAGGTGCAAACACAAAAAAAAACAGATATTTCAGTATGGAAACAATGTTTTATCAATACCGGAATCATTGAACTATCCATCTGTAAGGTCGTGTATACCAGTTGTCAAATAATGTGAAAGTCATGACCAATACAAAAGAACAAAAACCTACCACTCACTGTCAAATTTAGGGTAGGTTCATAGAATTACTATGGAATTCGCTTCAGCGGATAAACCGTACCGCGGATCATCCGCTCGCGGATAATGGGGATTCTGAATTCTACTGTACAGCTCGGACTCGATTATACTAGGCTGCCAAAAAAGTCCTGCGGTATTTCCGCGAGGTTTCGTTGTAAGCACGTAGTTCTAGTTGTATTCATTGTATGGAGTCATACTATTGCTTGTTGGAAAGGTATTTTTGCGCGCTATAATAAAATCCTTGACAGTGTTTTGTTTGCTTAAGTCGTTCGTGAGTTATATTGTCGCAAATATGGAGCAAAATAAAGAGAAAATCCGACATATTTTACAGTACTACTATGACAAAGGCAAAAATGCATCTCAAGCTGCCAATAAAATTTGTGCAGTTTATGGACCCGATACAGTTTCCATTTCCACCGCACAACGATGGTTTCAACGTTTTCGTTCTGGTGTAGAGGTCGTCGAAGATGCGCCACGCTCCGGAAGGTCTGTCGTCGAAAATTGCGACAAAATCGCTGGATTAGCCAAGAAAGACCGGCATAGTAGCAGTCGTAGCATCGGCCAAGAGCTGGGGATAAGTCATCAAACCGTTATTAACCATTTGAATAAGCTTGGATTCACAAAGAAGCTCGATGTATGGGTGCCACACACGTTGACGCAAAAAAACATCTTTGACCGTATCGACGCATGTGAATCGCTGCTGAATCGCAACAAAATCGACCCGTTTCTGAAGCGGATGGTGACTGGCGATGAAAAGTGGGTCACTTACGACAACGTGAAGCACAAACGGTCGTGGTCGAAGCCCGCTGAAGCGGCTCAGACGGTGGCCAAACCCTCATTAACGGCCAGGAAGGTTCTGCTGTGTGTTTGGTGGGATTGTCAAGGAATAATCTATTATGAGCTGCTTCCCTATGGCCAAACGCTCAATTCGGACCTGTACTGCCAACAATTGGACCGCTTGAAGGTAGCACTCATGAAGAAGAGGCCATCTTTGATAAACAGAGGCCGCATTGTCTTCCATCAGGACAACGCCAGGCCACACACTTCTTTGGTGACGCGCCAGAAGCTCCGGGAGCTCGGATGGGAGGTTCTTTTACATCCGCCGTATAGTCCGGACCTTGCACCAAGTGACTACCACCTGTTTTTGTCCATGGCGAACGAGCTAGGTAGTCAGAAGTTAGCCACAAAAGGCCTGTGAAAATTGGCTATCCGAGTTTTTTTGCCAATAAGGAAGCGAGCTTCTATAACAGGGGTATTATGAAGTTGGCATCTCGTTGGGAACAAGTCAGCGAACAAAACGGCGCATATTTGACTTAAAACAGATGATTGTAACTAATTTTATGAACAAAAGAAAATTCAAAAAAAATACCGCAGGACTTTTTTGACAGCCTAATATATAGTCGACCATTTTTTTTCAACAATTATTTTCAAATCCTATACATAATTGAATCACAAGCAAACAATTTTTTCATTAATGTATGAATGTGAAACATTATTAGAAAAATAGCTTTTTTGTGATTCGATTATGTATTGGATTCGAAAATTAACGTTGAAAGTGAAATTGCGATAATATAAACGAGTCCGACCTGTATTATGTACCTGTCCATATTCCCCCCACTACATGTCCATTGTACCCATTGTCTTCTACTTTTCGGCTTGTTTAAGTTTCAGTAAAAAACATGGAAAAACACATTTTATAAAATATTTGGCCAAATATTTCGAAAACCAGTATATTGAACTGTAAGAAACTGCATGAGTTTCCAAAGATACAATTGAAGTTCTTCTTAACATGTCCGTCTTACCCCACTTCCCCTACAATTTTTTTTATTTGAGATTCGACCGAATGCGTGAATGGTCGATCCTTTATTGCTTCCTGAAAGATTCCGGGTCAGTTACCTGACACCCTGTATGCTGTACACTCCGAGCATCACCGTTCCTTTGTTCATTCCACTCCAAGATTCTCTAAATGAAAGCAAATTGTGTCGCAGTCACGGAGCACTTCATAAGGTGTTTGATATCCAACATTGGAAGTTAGGTAACCAGAGCGGCAAAATGTCAAACCGCACCCCAAACGCGAACTCGAAAGCCCAAATTCAAGCTCGAGACCCCCCCCCCCCCTCCTGTGCGTCTAGGGAGCATAGAAAACGGTATAAATCTTACAACATCATTCATCCATCACAAACGGTTCGGCAGGCGTGAAATTGAACTTGCAGCAGAGAGAAAACAGAGTTCGAACTCTACTAAATTGCATTGCTAATGTGTGTGTTTGTGTGGTTATGATTTTTTATGTGTTCCTACATTTAAACACATGCAAATGGACACACAACATTTGCGCGGTTAGATCAAATTGCTAACTGCATTTGCATGTCACAACGTCAATTCATTACCAAGAAGCTTTCTTTGATAGTACAGAAACCCGATTAGCATCACTAGACGGTATTTTTCGTCTACATGCAACTTTAGTCAAGTTACGCAAATCCATCACCGCAACTCGGGCGCAACGAGTCACCTGTGTAGTGGCGTTAAAGGGATGGCGGCTATTTTTGCTGCTGCTGAGTTGTCAGAAATTCCGCATTCAAGGGAATAAAAATAAATAACAGAAATGGTGATCAAGTGCTGTTTGAGTACGTGTTACACGAGGTGATTACAAAATGCACGTACAAACTTGTCAATGTGCGGTGGTGCCCAATGAAATCAGATTTATGGCAGTCAACACGGATCAAGGTCGACCCCCGAAAGCACTTTACTTTGCGCCGGAGGTGGTATTCAGTGCCAAGTGTCGCGCCGTTTGACGAATATATATTTGTATGCACAACCAGCAGAGCAAATAAAATATCAGCCGTCATCAGCGAGACTTGATCCATGACTAATTTATGGATATTTATGGCATTACCACGGAGAGTTTCGGCAGAGGTCTTCTTCGGTCACACTGTCAAGGTCGCCTGGACGTGGTGAGCCTTGTGTGTGTGCGTGTTTGCGAATGATACTCACTCGAGGAAGGAACTCTGCTTGAATTCCCGTACGCCACGTGAGCCGACAACAAACGCAATGCGGAATTCGTTGGTCATAAAAAAAACACGGAGCACATGATTGTGTAACAGCAGCTTCTTGTTTATATTTGCGGCGTGTTGCCCCATCTGCAATTGTTATTCAGACAAATGGTACCGCTTGAGTCGCGCAAATCACTCAAATGTGAATTAAACGGATCCGCGTTCAGTTCGTTTTGGAGCTCTTGAAAACATGGATGGAAAGGTTGTTTAATCCACTTTCCAGAAGTGAAAATATTTGAATAACCATTCTGATATGGTTTAGACGAAAAGGCAAACTTTTCTTCGAATCATATTTTGGACACTCTGCTGTTCAACCTGAGTGGCGATTTTTTTCAACAATTTATCTCTGCACTCGTGACTCGGAATATTGCCATACTTTTCAAGCTTTTGTTTGACAATTGAACAATATTTCTCGATTGGGCGAAAGAGCCTGACTGGGTATGGAAGTAAAAAGTGCCCCTAGACCAATACATTGTATAAAAATATTGTATAGGAAATAAAAAACTGTGGGTATTTATGGTTGGTAAATGACTGGACTAAGCGTACCATCGGTACTTCGTGTACCTTCAGACATGTAATAGACCCCATTCGTGGTTCTTAGCTTCATGTCCAGTAACTCATATCCCTACCTCCCCATGGTGCCGGCTGGGGACGAGTAACCATAGTGAAGATCGGGTAATCAACCCCGGTGGGATCTTGGTCGTATGCTGACAGGGAAGGTGGGGCTTGTCTTCTCCCCTCCGGAGGGTGAAGCTTTCTCATTTAGTGCGCGTCTGTTCTCCATGGTAAGAACGGTACACGACAGCGTCTGACCCGAAGCGGGCGGCTGAATCAAGAAACGTGTTGTCTCGAACACTATAGCTAAGATGGCAGCCCCATCACGAGACTCTGTAGCGTGGCCCTAGTAAAGCAACCTACCTAAAATAACCTACTACGAATACTCAATTAATTACGACTCGGACATGGAATGGAAGCTTGGTACCTGGAAGTGCAGATCGCTAAATTTCGTGTGTGGCGACCGAATACTGCTCGAGCAGTTAGAACCCCACAAGTTCGGTATCGTGGCTTTGCAGGAAATCTGTCGCAAGAGTGAGAAGGTGTGGAAGGTCCGCGGCGGTAAGGCCCAGTTTTACCAGAGCGGTGGAGCTACCAACGAGCTGGGAACGGGCTTTGTAGTGTTGGGCAGAATGTTGGATCGCGTTATTAATTGGAAGCCGATCAACGAAAGGATGTGTGTACTGAGGATGAAAGGCCGGTTCTATAACTACAGCATCATCAACGTGCACTGTCCGCACGAAGGCAGACCCGACGACGAGAAGGAAGCTTTCTATGCGCAGCTGGAAGCGACATACGACAGCTGTTCACCACGGGACATCAAGATCGTCATCGGGGATATGAACGCCCAGGTTGGCAGGGAAGCAATGTACAGACCGGTGATAGGCCTATGCAGTCTACACACCGACACGAACGACAACGGCCAGCGGTGCATCAACTTCGCAGCTTCCCGAAGCCTGGTGATCAGAAGCACTTTCCTCCCCCGCAAGGATATTCATAAGTCCACTTGGAGATCGCCTGACAAACATACAACAAACCAAATTGACCACGTCCTCATCGAAGGCCGATTTTTCTCAAACATCACTAACATACGCTCCCTGTGCGGTGCGGATATTGACGCGGATCACTACCTAGTAGGAGTACATGTGCGCTCAAAACTATCGAGAGCTTACAACACACGGCAAAACCGCCCTCCTCGGTTTAACATTCGGCAGTTAAAAGACCCGCAAGCTGCCGAGAATTACGCCCTTCGTTGGATGAAGCACTACCCTTCTCTGGGGAGCTAAATACTTCGAATCTCGAAGACGGCTGGAGTAAGATTAGCTCTGCCATCGAAGAGACCGCAACCGTTGTACTAGGTGAGGAAACTACGAACCCAAGAAACGACTGGTTCGACGGGGAGTGCCAGCAAGCGATGGAGAGAAGAAAAACAACTCGGAAAAGCTATCTAAGCATTGCCACGAGGGAGAATTTGGCCTAATATCGACGAGCGCGGAATAAGTTGACCACGATACTGAGGTGAAAAAAGCGCCAGCAGGAGGGCAGGGATCGTGACGAATTAGAACAAATATTTCAGGCTAATGATACGCGCAAGTTCTATGAGTTAACCAATCTCGTAAGAGCTACATACCGAATCCAGACATGTGTAGGGACGAGGAAGGAAACCTGATTACAAGCGAGTGCGAGATGGTCGACATGTGGCAGCAGTTCTTCGATAAGCACTCAATGGCGAGATAGCAGATGGAGGCGTAATGGAAACCTACCTGGGAGTGCCTTCAAACGATAATGATGTCCCAACCCCCAACCTCCAGGAGATCCAGCGAGAAATCGGGCTGCTGAAGGCAAATAGAGCCGCTGGAAAATACCGATTTCCGGCTGAACTCTAGAAACACGGTAAAAATATACTGGCAACGGCACTTCATTGGGTAATATTTATTATTATATTATTATAATTGGGATTTGGGAGGAGGAGAAATTACCGGAAGAATGGATGGAGGGTATTGTTTGCCCCATCTATAAAAAGGGCGATCGGTTCGAGTGCGGCAACCACCGCGGAATAACGCTAACTAACGCCGCTTACAAGGTGCTCTCCCAGATTTTAACACGTCGTCTATCCCCGATAGCCAAAGGCTTCGTAGGGCAGTACCAAGCGGGCTTCATGGGGGCCCGCGCCACTACGGACCAGATATTTGCCTTCCGACAAATCCTCTAGAAATATCGGGAGTACAACGTGACCACTCATCACATATTCATAGACTTTAAGGCAGCTTATGATACAGTCGATCGAGAACAGCTATGGCAGATCATGCACGACTACGGTTTTCCGGACAAACTGACACGGCTGATCAAAGCTACCTTGGATCGAGTTATGTGCTACGTTCGTGTTTCGGGGGCACTCTCGAGCCCTTTTGAATCACGCAGAGGTTTAAGACAAGGGGATGGACTATCCTGTATGCTATTTGAGGGGCTCAGAATGCAAGGGGTGTAAGTGACTTGATCGATTTCTTTTCTTCAACTTTTTATTTAGTTAATAACTCAACTGCAAAAACGTTCCAATTTAAGTCTGCTATACAATCCGATAGATGAGGTTCTGACCTATCTTCCACATTGTCAAATACAGCTGGGAATGTATTTGCAGCTAAGTTATGACCAAAAGAGAGAGTCGATGTAGAGAAATCGATCAAATCACTTACACCCCTTTCATCCTAAGCCCCTCATTTAATATAGCTCTTGAGGGTGTAATCCGACGTGCAGGCATCGAAACGAGGGGCACGATTTTCAACAAAAGTACCCAACTCCTGGGCTTCGCAGATGGTATTGTCTCAATAACAATAAACTTTGCCACGGCTGAGGCAAACTACGCCAGACTAAAAGTGGAGGCCAGGATGGTGGGACTTCTAATTAATGCGTTAAAAACGAAGTAGAAGTACCAGCTCAAAGGAGAAAACAGTGAGCCTCCCACGGGCACTGACAGTGGACGGCGATGACCTGGAAGTGGTTTATGAATTCGTGTACTTGGGATCTCTGATCACCGCCGACAACAATACCACGAAAGAGATCCAACGACGATTCAAGCTGGAAATCGTGCATACTTTGCGCTCCGAAAGACGCTTCGGTCAAGGAGAATACGGCGTCGCACAAAGCTAACGGTGTACAAAACCTTAATAAGACCAGTGGTCCTTTATGTACTCGAAACTGTGACGCTGCTCACGGAGGACATACGCGCTCTGGCCGTCTTTGAGCGGAAAATGCTGCGGACTATTTTTGGTGGAGTACAAACGGAGAGCGGAGAGTGGCGCAGACGTATGAACCACGAGCTACAGGCACTACTTGGAGAGATTCCCATTGTACACCTGGCGAAAGTCGGGAGGTTACGGTGGGCCGGACATGTCGCGAGGATGCCGGACGACAGTGCAGTGAAATCCGTTCTCTTCAATAACCCCGCTGGCACCAGAAATAGAGGGGCTCAACGTGCCAAGTGGCTCGACCAGATCGAAGCCGACTTGCGAGTGACGGGACGCTTACGGAATTGGTGACGAGTGGCCCAGGACCGAGTAGATTGGAGACGAATAATTGAGACAGCATGAGCCACCACGGCTCTCAACTGATTATGTATGTATGTATGGGTATTTTTCGAACCACTATGGGGTTCATTATACGATCTATGCCATCTCCAATAGCTTCGAGATGAAAAATTGAAAAAAAAAAACTGAAACAAATTTTAATGTTTGATGAACTTTTCCACGAATGTATACGAAAGATCTATTAATAGTAGATAGCGGTACTCGGTATAAAACGAAATATTATTAGCGTTGAAAGATAAGAGGATCTTTTTCAAGGGAAATTAATTCCGACCGCAAAGGGTTAAAACACAAAAAAAAGTAAATCTTGTTTTTTTTTGGATTTTGAGATCTAGGTACTGCTCTAATTTG